>NC_056729.1:1360939320-1361038014 GCF_019279795.1 Protopterus annectens | reverse complement strand
ACCCACAGCTAGGACAGCTGTTTAATCATAGTCTTACCTCTGGATACGCATTACCCAGAGAGTGGCGCACTGCAACTGTGGTACCACTTCACAAAGGCGGTGCCTCCACCGACCCTGGAAATTACCTGCCCATTAGCTTGACAAGCCTTATCTGCAAAGCCATGGAGAGGATCATAATGGACCTCATAAATAAAGACATAGGAATTTGCAGACTTTGGATCCAACCCAGTTTGGCTTTGTCAAAGGCAGATCATGCCTTTTAAACTTGGTTGACTTTTTGAAACAGTCACCAAAGCCATTGATGAGGGAAAGGCAGTCCATACAGCCTACCTCGATCTGGCTAAGGCCTTCGATACAATACCCCACTCGGGTATCATTGAAAAACTCATCAGCTTAAATATCAACCTATACATCACAAGATGGGTTGCAAACTGGCTGAGTGACAGAACCCACAGGGTCAGAGTTGCTGGCGCCATGTCAGACTCAAAGCCTGTCACAAGTGGTGTCCCACAGGGCTCAGTCCTGGGCCCACTCTTGTTTGGCATCTACTTTTCCGAAGTACAAGCAAACACAGGAGGGTTATGGCTGACAAAGTTTGCAGATGACTGCAAACTGAAGCCATAGAAAACACATCTGACACAGATATCCTTCAGAAGGGTCTCACAGAAACGGATAACTGGTGCCAGAGCCAAGGCCTAAAGTTAAATGCCAAAAAATGCATAGTCATACCCTTGGAGAAAAACAAGGTTACCCCTAGCTACCAAATAGGTGGCAATCCACTGAGCACAGAAGAAGTTATCAGGGACCTGGGGACCCAGGTTGATAGTAGTTTGTCATTCGACACCCATGTAGCTAAAGTAGTTAGGAAGACCTTCTACATTGCCCACCTTATCATGAAGGGATTCTCATCTAGATCAAGGGAGGTCATAGTCTCCCTTTACTCATCACTCATCAGACCAATGATTGAGTACAATGCCCCATTCGAATGTATCTGACCCGACACTTGCAGCAGCTGGAGAGGCCACAAAAGTTCCTCACCAAAAGGATAAAGGGTCTCAAAATCTGTCCTATGCTGCCCGACTGAAAGAACTCCAGCTCTATTCAGTCGCACATGCTCAGAGGTGACCTTTGCCTAACATACAAGGCCATGTCAAACCCAGATTTGATGAATATGCTTCACCTCAAAAATCTAGATCCATCAGAGCCACAAGGGCGGAGACTTAAACCTTGACACGGCTATTAATAGGATGTGCTGGAGGGATAGATTCATCACCCAAAGACTCCCTATGCTGTGGAACAAAATCCCGGTACATGTGAGGCAGAGCACCTCGCTGGCCTTGTTCAAGAGAAATCTTGACCAATGGATGGGAGATCGCAGATATACCCCAGGGATTACCTCAGTGTCACTGCTCGACAGAGGCACAGCAAAATAATGGGTATAGTTCCCCATACTAAAGGGGTGGCGTAAGCCACAAAATGATGGGCTAGGCTTGTAAATGCCCTCGGGCAGATAGCCTAGTATGAACCTATGAACCTATGAAATGCAAAAACGACAAACAGTAACTTTCTTTCAAGTGAAACAAGGAAATAAGTACAGTAAGCAATGCAGATATCACTAGTGATCCACAGAAGCGCTGAGAAGCCACGTATTAGGTGGAATTAGCTTCCAGGGAAATAACAAGCAAACAAACAACAAGCATATAAACAAAGCTAGATTCAGCAGGCCTGGATCTAGTCTATGCTAGAGCAAACAAGGTGTACCAATTTCAGTAAGATACAGTTCAAATATTCAGGCACTATAAACCTTTAACCAGAAATTCCCAGCTCAGAAGGGCAGAGTCCAGTCTCTTCTCCCACAAGAGTGCAGACCACGAACCTTCTTAATGTAAAATAACTGGCCTGAAGCCCAAGTGCCTAAACCAGAACTAATACACTTGGACACTGGGCTCTCAATCAGCAGTTCCCAACTTAGAAGGATGAAAGCTACCTGTCCTGCCACCACAGAGCTTGCCACAAACCTTCCTAATGTAAAACAACTGGTCTGAAGCCCAAGTGCTTAATCCAAAAGACTTAGAATGATAGCTACACTTTAATCAAGTTACAACCAAGCAGTAATAAATACAATTGAATACTTTCGAGAATGTCTGGATTAGTGCTCAAGTTACACAAACAAAGCTAGATCCAGCAGGCCCGAATCCAGTCTATGCCACAGCAAACAAGGCGCACCAACTTCAGTAAGAAGCAGTTCAGATATGCATGCACTATAAGCCATTAACCAGAAATTCCCAGCTCAGAAGGGCAGAGTCCAGCCTCTCCTCCCACAAGAGTGCAGACCACGAACCCTCTTAATGTAAAATAACTGGCCTGAAAGCCCAAGTGCTTAAACCAGAATTAATACACTTTTAGAATAACAGACACTGAGCCCTCAATCAGCAGTTCCCAACCTAGAAGGATGCAAGCTACCTGTTCTGCCACAACAGTGCAGACCACAAACCCTCTCAGTGCAAAACAACTGGTCTGAAGCCCAAGTGTTTAAACCAAAAGGCTTAGAATGAGTTACACCAAGCAGTAATAAATACAATTGAGTATTTTTAAGATGATGCAAAAGTAAAATGAAGTAGGTAGAAACACAAGTACAGTAAAAGCAGATGAATTTTTTTTTTTTTTTTTAATCTGAACAAGTGCTGAGATCAAAGAAACAGATTTGAGTGCTGAAACTAGAAAACTGGCTAGTTATAAGAAAAAAAAACAAGCTAGAAGGCTTCCCTAAAACACAGAAGGGCTTGGGGGCTCAGAAGCCTACAAATAGTCTATACCACTTAACAGGAAAGGCAGGAAATAAGCGTCATTTTTTTTTGTCTGTTTCCCAGATGCTCTCTTTGTACACAGTAGGAGTGCCTGAAATCAGAATATGATCTCACTGCACTCAGTTGAGTGAGCAAATGAGACGGGCCCAGAGGCAGGCTGAGGGGCGGGCAGTTTCAAGGCCACTAAGATTAACACCAAAACAAAAACAGGGAGGGTGGGTGGGAATAACTGAAGAGCAGAATAACTGCCACTTCAGTTAAATATTCCTTCAACACAGTTTAAATCAAATTAAATACTGTATTTTTTTTTTTAAAAGTGCAGATAAAGGTATTTAAATTCTCTTATACGTCCAGTTGAATATAACCAAGTTCTTAGCCGGCCAAAGCTGAGGTTTTTAAGCAGAAAATATTTCACAATGCACCACTTAAATAGGCAAGGACAGGAAATCAAAGAATGTGGCTACCCCCACACCTGTAATTCCTAGCAAATAACAAAATTCAGCAAACACTAGCTTCAGTTCAAGTTACTGAAGAGCAGAATAACTGCCACTTCAGTTAAATATTCCTTCAACACAGTTTAAATCAAATTAAATACTGCATTTTTTTAAAAAAAAGTGCAGATAAAGGTACTTAAATTCTCTTATACGTCCAGTTGAATATAACCAAGTTCTTAACCGGCCAAAGCTGAGGTTTTTAAGCAGAAAATATTTCACAATGCACCACTTAAATAGGCAATGACAGGAAATCAAAGAATGTGGCTACCCCCACACCTGTAATTCCTAGCAAATAACAAAATTCAGCAAACACTAGCTTCAGTTCAAGTTACTGAAGAGCAGAATAACTGCCACTTCAGTTAAATATTCCTTCAACACAGTTTAAATCAAATTAAATATTGCATTTTTTTTTTTAAAAAGTGCAGATAAAGGTACTTAAATTCTCTTATACGTCCAGTTGAATATAACCAAGTTCTTAGCCGGTCAAAGCTGAGGTTTTTAAGCAGAAAATATTTCACAATGCACCACTTAAATAGGCAAGGACAGGAAATCAAAGAATGTGGCTACCCCCACACCTGTAATTCCTAGCAAATAACAAAATTCAGCAAACACTAGCTTCAGTTCAAGTTACTGAAGAGCAGAATAACTGCCACTTCAGTTAAATATTCCTTCAACACAGTTTAAATCAAATTAAATACTGTATTTTTTTTTTTTAAAAAAGTGCAGATAAAGGTACTTAAATTCTCTTATACGTCCAGTTGAATATAACCAAGTTCTTAGCCGGCCAAAGCTGAGGTTTTTAAGCAGAAAATATTTCACAATGCACCACTTAAATAGGCAAGGACAGGAAATCAAAGAATGTGGCTACCCCCACACCTGTAATTACTAGCAAATAACAAAATTCAGCAAACACTAGCTTCAGTTCAAGTTACTGAAGAGCAGAATAACTGCCACTTTAGTTAAATATTCCTTCAACACAGTTTAAATCAAATTAAATAATGTATTTTTTTTTAAAAAAGTGCAGATAAAGGTACTTAAATTCTCTTATACGTCCAGTTGAATATAACCAAGTTCTTAGCCGGCCAAAGCTGAGGTTTTTAAGCAGAAAATATTTCACAATGCACCACTTAAATAGGCAAGGACAGGAAATCAAAGAATGTGGCTACCCCCACACCTGTAATTACTAGCAAATAACAAAATTCAGCAAACACTAGCTTCAATTCAAGTTACTGAAGAGCAGAACAACTGCCACTTCAGTTAAATATTCCTTCAACACAGTTTAAATCAAATTAAATACTGTATTTTTTTTAAAAAGTGCAGATAAAGGTACTTAAATTCTCTTATACGTCCAGTTGAATTTAACCAAGTTCTTAGCCAGCCAAAGCTGAGGTTTTTAAGCAGAACATATTTCACAATGCACCACTTAAATAGGCAAGGACAGGAAATCAAAGAATGTGGCTACCCCCACACCTGTAATTCCTAGCAAATAACAAAATTCAGCAAACACTAGCTTCAGTTCAAGTTACTGAAGAGCAGAATAACTGCCACTTCAGTTAAATATTCCTTCAACACAGTTTAAATCAAATTAAATACTGCATTTTTTTTAAAAAGTGCAGATAAAGGTACTTAAATTCTCTTATACGTCCAGTTGAATATAACCAAGTTCTTAACCAGCCAAAGCTGAGGTTTTTAAGCAGAAAATATTTCACAATGCACCACTTAAATAGGCAATGACAGGAAATCAAAGAATGTGGCTACCCCCACACCTGTAATTCCTAGCAAATAACAAAATTCAGCAAACACTAGCTTCAGTTCAAGTTACTGAAGAGCAGAATAACTGCCACTTCAGTTAAATATTCCTTCAACACAGCTTAAATCAAATTAAATACTGTATTTTATTTTAAAAAAGTGCAGATAAAGGTACTTAAATTCTCTTATACGTCCAGTTGAATATAACCAAGTTCTTAGCCGGCCAGAGCTGAGGTTTTTAAGCAGAAAATATTTCACAATGCACTACTTAAATAGGCAAGGACAGGAAATCAAAGAATGTGGCTACCCCCACACCTTTAATTACTAGCAAATAACAAAATTCAGCAAACACTAGCTTCAGGTCAAGTTACTGAAGAGCAGAATAACTGCCACTTCAGTTAAATATTCCTTCAACACAGTTTAAATCAAATTAAATATTGCATTTTTTTAAAAAAAGTGCAGATAAAGGTACTTAAATTCTCTTATACGTCCAGTTGAATATAACCAAGTTCTTAGCCGGCCAAAGCTGAGGTTTTTAAGCAGAAAATATTTCACAATGCACCACTTAAATAGGCAAGGACAGGAAATCAAAGAATGTGGCTACCCCCACACCTGTAATTCCTAGCAAATAACAAAATTCAGCAAACACTAGCTTCAGTTCAAGTTACTGAAGAGCAGAATAACTGCCACTTCAGTTAAATATTCCTTCAACACAGTTTAAATCAAATTAAATACTGTATTTTTTTTAAAAAAAGTGCAGATAAAGGTACTTAAATTCTCTTATACGTCCATTTGAATATAACCAAGTTCTTAGCCGGCCAAAGCTGAGGATTTAAGGAGAAAATATTTCACAATGCACCACTTAAATAGGCAAGGACAGGAAATCAAAGAATGTGCTACCCCCACACCTTTAATTACTAGCAAATAACAAAATTCAGTAAACGCTAGCTTCAGTTCAAGTTACTGAAGAGCAGAATAACTGCCACTTCAGTTAAATATTCCTTCAACACAGTTTAAATCAAATTAAATAATGTATTTTTTTTAAAAAAAGTGCAGATAAAGGTACTTAAATTCTCTTATACGTCCAGTTGAATTTAGCCAAGTTCTTAGCCAGCCAAAGCTGAGGTTTTTAAGCAGAACATATTTCACAATGCACCACTTAAATAGGCAAGGACAGGAAATCAAAGAATGTGGCTACCCCCACACCTGTAATTCCTAGCAAATAACAAAATTCAGAAAACACTAGCTTCAGTTCAAGTTACTGAAGAGCAGAATAACTGCCACTTCAGTTAAATATTCCTTCAACACAGTTTAAATCAAATTAAATACTGCATTTTTTTAAAAAAAAGTGCAGATAAAGGTACTTAAATTCTCTTATACGTCCAGTTGAATATAACCAAGTTCTTAACCAGCCAAAGCTGAGGTTTTTAAGCAGAAAATATTTCACAATGCACCACTTAAATAGGCAATGACAGGAAATCAAAGAATGTGGCTACCCCCACACCTGTAATTCCTAGCAAATAACAAAATTCAGCAAACACTAGCTTCAGTTCAAGTTACTGAAGAGCAGAATAACTGCCACTTCAGTTAAATATTCCTTCAACACAGTTTAAATCAAATTAAATACTGTATTTTATTTTAAAAAAGTGCAGATAAAGGTACTTAAATTCTCTTATACGTCCAGTTGAATATAACCAAGTTCTTAGCCGGCCAGAGCTGAGGTTTTTAAGCAGAAAATATTTCACAATGCACTACTTAAATAGGCAAGGACAGGAAATCAAAGAATGTGGCTACCCCCACACCTTTAATTACTAGCAAATAACAAAATTCAGCAAACGCTAGCTTCAGGTCAAGTTACTGAAGAGCAGAATAACTGCCACTTCAGTTAAATATTCCTTCAACACAGTTTAAATCAAATTAAATATTGCATTTTTTTTTTAAAAAAGTGCAGATAAAGGTACTTAAATTCTCTTATACGTCCAGTTGAATATAACCAAGTTCTTAGCCGGCCAAAGCTGAGGTTTTTAAGCAGAAAATATTTCACAATGCACCACTTAAATAGGCAAGGACAGGAAATCAAAGAATGTGGCTACCCCCACACCTGTAATTCCTAGCAAATAACAAAATTCAGCAAACACTAGCTTCAGTTCAAGTTACTGAAGAGCAGAATAACTGCCACTTCAGTTAAATATTCCTTCAACACAGTTTAAATCAAATTAAATACTGTATTTTTTTTAAAAAAGTGCAGATAAAGGTACTTAAATTCTCTTATACGTCCATTTGAATATAACCAAGTTCTTAGCCGGCCAAAGCTGAGGTTTTTAAGCAGAAAATATTTCACAATGCACCACTTAAATAGGCAAGGACAGGAAATCAAAGAATGTGGCTACCCCCACACCTTTAATTACTAGCAAATAACAAAATTCAGTAAACGCTAGCTTCAGTTCAAGTTACTGAAGAGCAGAATAACTGCCACTTCAGTTAAATATTCCTTCAACACAGTTTAAATCAAATTAAATAATGTATTTTTTTTAAAAAAAGTGCAGATAAAGGTACTTAAATTCTCTTATATGTCCAGTTGAATATAACCAAGTTCTTAGCCGGCCAAAGCTGAGGTTTTTAAGCAGAAAATATTTCACAATGCACCACTTAAATAGGCAAGGACAGGAAATCAAAGAATGTGGCTACCCCCACACCTGTAATTACTAGCAAATAACAAAATTCAGCAAACACTAGCTTCAATTCAAGTTACTGAACAGCAGAACATCTGCCACTTCAGTTAAATATTCCTTCAACACAGTTTAAATCAAATTAAATACTGTATTTTTTTTTAAAAAAAGTGCAGATAAAGGTACTTAAATTCTCTTATACGTCCAGTTGAATTTAGCCAAGTTCTTAGCCGGCCAAAGCTGAGGTTTTTAAGCAGAACATATTTCACAATGCACCACTTAAATAGGCAAGGACAGGAAATCAAAGAATGTGGCTACCCCCACACCTGTAATTACTAGCAAATAACAAAATTCAGCAAACACTAGCTTCAGTTCTAGTTACTGAAGAGCAGAATAACTGCCACTTCAGTTAAATATTCCTTCAACACAGTTTAAATCAAATTAAATACTGTATTTTTTTTTTAAAAAAGTGCAGATAAAGGTACTTAAATTCTCTTATACGTCCAGTTGAATATAACCAAGTTCTTAGCCGGCCAAAGCTGATAGACTATTACCAACCTATGAACCTATAAATATACCCCGGGGATCACATCAATTGCCATGCTAGACAGGGGTCCAGGGAAGTAAATATTGTGGGAAGAAATATCCAGGGAATTTTTATGGCTAGGCTTGTTTAGGCCCTAGGGCCGATAGCCTAGTACCAACCTATGAACCTATGAACCTACACAGTCAATAAACAGGCTGTAATTAATGGGTACAGTGTCCATTTAAGTATAAAAATTACTTACTCTTGCTGTTGTTTGATTACTGCTAAACAGTCATTCGTCTATTGTGGCATGAGTAGTGTTCGACAATGTATCGGATGAAAAGGTTGGGAAAAACCTCAAAAGTGCCATAACATCCTCAGCTTAATTTGGTTATTTTCTCCACAGCTAGTATAGTGCTGTCTTAACAACTTAGAGACTGTTAAAAGGACATTTTCCTTACTCATGATTTTTGTTTGGGCTGTCATTGGATGAAAAGGCTTTTAAAACCTCTAAAATGCTCCTTTGAACATATACAACCCCAAAGTTTCTGGAGGCCTAGTGATCTTCATACCCCAAACTTAGTTCAATTATTTCCTCCACAGTTGTTACACAGCAGTCTTGGGCAGTTGGGCTGTGTTGAAAGGCTGCCAGAAAAGCTGAATAGTAAAACAAAATGTGAGAAAAGGTAGAAACATATCACGTGTTTGTTGAGAGGAGGCCAGCTGAGGAACAATTAGGGAGGCAGCTGTAGACATTGCAGCAGATATACTTGATAGCAGAATGACAACACTGAGTCCTTTACCTTAGGTATCGTTTCACCTAAGGTCAGCCTTGCCATGCATAAATAAGGCCTTACCTCAGATCTCAGAAATTATGGACCCATCAGATTAACAATTTTATCTTGCAAAGCCATAGGATGTATTATAGCTGATTTCATATGTTGGGATATAAAAATAGTATTGCTCTAAAACCTCAACAGTATGGCGTTGTCAAAGGGAGATAATTTCTGAGCAATTTGGTAATTTTTTTCTAGAAATTCAAGTGAGGATGTTGGTATCAGCCACACAGTTTATACAGTGTATGTGGAATTGGACAAAGCCTTTGACAACATTCCCCATGATGGAAATGTAAAAAAGGTTAAAGAACTAAAAGATTGTGATGTTTGGAATACATTCAGTAAGCTGGACAGGTGAAATAACAAATGGTTTTACACTAAACAAAAAATGCCAAAATATCATATGTCCCCACACCCCCTGATATTATATATCCCAACATCAAGATTGCACTACAGCAGGGGAAGGGGAAATTCCCTGACACTGCTGTATAGTGATCTTTTTGACTTTTCTGTTTTTGGCATTTTCTGTTCAAAGTAAAGCCATTTGGCATTTTGGATGATTAGATTTATAAATGTCTCCTATTGTATGATGAATATCAAACTCATTAACAGATAGAATCCATGTGGTCAAAGTAGGAGGTACCACCTCAGAAAGCAAAGCAAAAATGAGATTAGTAGCATTCTTCAGGGCTCAGTACATGAAACCCTTCTATTTGACACCTGTTTTTTTTGGCTCAGCTTAGTTAGCCATATCTATGGGTAACTAAATTTGCCAATGATTGCAAGCTGGGTATTGTTCGCTCAGCATCATAAACTATTTTGCTACAGCAATGGAAAAACCATACAAATCAGTGGTATGTCAGACACTGGCATAAATTAAACATATAGAAAAGTAACATTGTCAGACCACAGTATAGATAGTGCTCTACTCCATACTGACAGAGTCGTTGGAGATCTTGACACCTTCACTGACACCTCCCTATCCTTTGAGTATCATGTCAAAACATTAATCAGGAAATCCTTCTACCTAGTCCAAATAATAACTAAAGGTGTCACATCCTGGTCAATAGAAGTCAACATTCTTCTGTATCTGCCCTGATCAGAGCAATTATAAAATATAATGCCTCTTATTAATATGCATTGATCCAGACACATCACACAACTAGACATACCCCAGAGGTTCCAACTTAAAAGATCACCAGACTAAAGACCCTCATCATCAGGTTTGAAGCTCTCTCCCTATATGCTGTTTCTCATTGACTCTTGTACAGTGGTTTATGTCTAACATTCTGTGCTGTTAAGGACCCAACCCTTCCTGAGCTCCTACACTTTTACAAAGCAAAAAACACTTGAGCTAAAGAAACTTCATCTATAAATAATAAGACATTCTGGAGGGACAGATTTATTATTCACTGCTTCCCCAATCTCTCAAAATAATCTTCTATTATGTATAAAAAAGAATGATATCCTCAGTTCCATTAAGGTAATCCTTAATGATTGTATGGCCATCTGTAAATGCAACCCAGACGTGGCTTGTTTTGTTCTCCTCTATACTGAAAGTGTTTTATGATGGTGGGAACTGACAAGGTGATTATGATTTATGGACTGGATCTGTCTTGTAAATTCTCTCTCTCTATATCTACATGTACATATATATATATATATATATATATATATATATATATATATATATATATATATATATATATATGTGTGTGTGTGTGTGTGTGTGTGTGTGTGTGTGTGTGTGTGTGTGTGTGTATTTATTTTTATTTATTTACATTTGTTTATCTGGAAAGTTTGACTAGGCCAGAAGCCCATTTTCAGCGGAGGCCAGGGGAGAAAAGCTCCACAGAAATATAAGCAAAATACAATAATTAGATAGGACGAGAGAATACATATAGTAAAATGCAGAATACACATCATCTAGTTAGTCTATACTGGTCATTTATGCACATATATATGGATGTACTTCAAAACATTGAAGTACACAAATGTCAAATGGCTAAACGTTGATCCCCTGAGGATAATTTACACTTATGTTTTTTTGCCGGAGGGGCAAGCCCCCCCTGTTCTCCCCACACCCCCAGCTATTTACATATACCAACTCCAAGAACAGTCTACAGTGAGGGGAAAGCAGATTCTCTGATTTCCCATTGTCATCAATCTCACACGAACTTAACGCCAGCAGAAGTGATCAAATGAGTTTCAATCACCTCTGCTAGCATACAAAACATTTGACATTATGAACATTCAGTCATATATATGATTTCCCAATACATATATACATACATACTGCCCTTCTCATCATGTTGCATAAATTTGCTGTTGTTGATGTAAATCTAGCTTCAGTTTCAGTGCATGCTCCTGGAAATAATGCTTTTTTTACTGAGTACAGAAACTATTACATAAGCGTGAGTTATATGTTTTACTGTATAACGTAACATATTGTAGTTGAAATCCCTGTCTAAGTACAGGGCTTCCATTAATTGTTGTGATTTATTGGTGCTTGCATTTCTTATTTGTTTTTATCATTCATTGTTTGTATAATGCTACTTGGAGAACATCTATACATTCACTTATTTTTCTTTTTTAACCAGAGTAGATTATTGGTCAAAAATTATCAATTTCAGTCTCAGCCAAGAGGTACACAATGGAAGTTATTAGCATTACATACACACAGATAAACACTTTGTATTTTAAAGACATTGTTATGTATACAGTACAAGTTATAACAATGATTATGCACAAAAGGCATATACAAAGGAACAAAATGATGTGCATATTAAAGGAACAAAATTATATACATATTAAAAAACATAACAGAAAAGATGGAAAAGAAAGGGTAAGGATGAATAAAAGAGATTAGAGGTCATTTATGTTAAGCTGCTCAGATGTACTGGAGATATGTATTAGTTTGAAAGAAATAATAAAAATAGTCTAATAGAATACTATAAAATAAAGATAGAAGTAAGTAAGGAAAGTAGACTGAACTAGGTTATGTGATCCAACAGTGTGCAATTAAATTTTGTCTTCTTAAGAATATGGGTTTTTAGTTGGCAAAGGAATATGGAGTATGAAGTAATGTCTTTGAGATGAAGTAGGTGTGATTGGAGCAAGGTATAAGAAGCTGTGATTAGTGCAGGGGTGCCTTGTGGTAATAGCTGCTAGGTTGTGCCCCCCCATGAATAGAAAGACAAATCAAAAGATCAAAATATTAATTATTTTAATTTAATTTATTTATTTACTTCTACAGAACACTACATATGCTATTATGCATGCATGCAGCTCTGAAAATGTCTGACTAGTGTATTTTTTTTAGAAAAAAATATAAATCAGCTAACTCCACTTGTTGGGCTGTTTATGAAAACAGCCTTTTGTCACAACAATTCTTCCTGCCTTTGCAGAAGGCAGGGACAGCAATGAAAAAGCTGCTTTCTGGCTGTTGCATGAAGCAGCAAGAAGCTGTTTGACTAATAGTGAAAGGAGAAGTGGATCTAATTTGAATAGGTAGGAGTGCAGGAGCTAGTTTATTTTGAGTATCTTTTTTTTACTAGTACAATAGCACTATGCATGCAACTTATTTAAGAAGGCAAGGATTTTTTATTTTTATTTTTATTTATGTGTGTTTCTATGTGTAGGGGATATCAATATGTTCACTGCCCCTGATTTTGCAGAACAGCTCTCATTTTCTTTTATAGTTTGGTCTGTTTCAACTAATGTTTTTTGGCAAATATCTGCAGTTAGTATATAATAACAGGCCATTTAATTTCAAGCTTAATATCCAATATGCTGTTCATGAAATCACCCATAAACTAGTATTTCTTTGCAAAGTCAAACCTGTTCTATCTGATTACACAAATAAGACCATAACACAAACCTAACTAGTAGTTTCCTATATTCCTCATGAATTTGATAAACTTCCAGTATTTCAGCTATACACATTGGCACAGTTGTATAAGATTGCAAAGTTTTACAAGTGGTCAGATTTAACACAACACATCACTGTGTTGCATTTCAGTCCCTTAATTGGCTTGAACTATCTAACCTATTAGCCTACTCTCACATTAAGACTTTCCACAACATCCTCTATAGCCTAGGTAGATGCTCTAACACCAGTCAGTTATTAAACTAGTACTCGCCTCACAAAGAACTGTGTTCACTGAACCAGCACTTATAGCTTACTCAAAAAAACTAAAAATCATACTGATGATTGTCTATACTCTGTGTATGCTATAAAACTGTGGAACTTTCTCCCAACAAGTATCAAAAATGTCTTAGCTTGTCTACTATTTAAAACACCTTGAAAACATACTGTCAACAAAATGGTCCTGTCCCTGTAACATCCCTATTAGTAAACCTTGTTGTTAGTGTAATGATTTCCCATCTACAGTTTAAAATCCCAAAGAAATCATACCTATCAACAAAGCAATGCTGCTTTTGTACCATCACTCTTAATAAGTCCATTCCTTATGTAGCCAAATCAAGTAAATATCATAAAATATTCATACTTTCTGACCTTTTTACCTGTCTCAAGTAAATAACTTATTGGATATAACTTGTGTATACCTCAGGTGCTCTCTGTGTACTAAAATGTCAGTGACTTAATGCAAATCTGTAAAATAATGCTGAACATTCTTTAGGTATGTGCATCTTTAGCATGCTGTTAGTACTGTGTAGCATGCTGTAAGTACTGTGCAGCATGCTGTGATTACTATGTAGCACGCTGTAAATACTGTGTGGTATACTGTAAATAATGTGTAATATGCTGTAAGCACTATGTAGCATGCTGTAAATACTGTGTAGCATGCTGTAAGTACTGTGTAGCATGCTGGAAGTGCCATGTAGCATGCTGTAAATACTGTGTAGTATGTTGTAAGTACCATGTAGCATGCTGTACATACTGTGTAGCTTGCTGTAATTACTGTGTAGCATGCTGTAAGAACTGTGTAAGCATGCTGTAAATACTGTGTAGCATGCTGTAAGTACTGTGTCATATGCTGTGCATACTGTGTAGTGTACTTAACGCAGTGACCAGGTATATATTTTGTTAGCTCATGGTTATTTGTTCTTCTTTCTGCTTTCCCAGTTAGGGGTTCACCACATCAGAACTCCGGTCCGCTAATGATTGGCAGTACATTTTTATGGTGCCAAGGTGCCAGCTCAATGCCCAACCTTCAACGAAGGAACGCCCATTTATGCATGTCTTTCGAATGCCACTTGACCACGGGGGGGGGGACATGCAGACTCCACACAGAAGGCGCTCCAGCAGAGAATCAAACTGAAGAACCTCTTGCTGTGAGGTGACAACGCTACCACTGTACCACCACGGCTACCTTATTGTTACCTCATGATAATGGTCATGGTAATGGCCTGTAAAATGTATCTAATGTGGAGCTTTTCCTCCTTGGCCTCCACTGAAAAGGGGGGTTGTCCAGTTGGACTTTCCGCAAAGGTTAATAATAATGATAATAATAATTATTAACATTCAAAAAAAGCATGCTAATGCAAAGTTTATTATTCTACCAAATTTCTAAATATTTTAAAATATATAAGCACAGCATCTGATCTTGATTTTGGTACTTTGTCCCCTGATTTTTAGCTTGCCTTTCTCCTTGATTCTTGAATGAAGAAGTTGAAAGGTATGTGAGTGCTTGGGGGGAAGGGTACATTGAGTTGTACACTGTATTCTGACAGTAGTTAGATAATAAGATATATTCCTACATGTCAATTATTTATGTATTTATTCATTCATTTGATCACAATCAAAGTTCTGTGGTGCAGAATAGTAGTCATACAAATAGATGTAATTGATTTTTTATGTGTGTATGTATGTGTGTGTGTGTGTGTGTGTGTGTGTGTGTGTGTGTGTGTGTGTGTGTGTGTGTGTGTGTGTGTGTGTGTGTGTGTGTTAGAATAACTGGGAGCATCTGATTTCATTAAATATCTCTGATCTTGACTCATACTTTTGTCTGTTTCGAGTACTATTTTTTGTGGGGTTGGCAAATAGATATTGGACTGTAGCCAGTAAATAATAACAGATTCCTGAGTTTCATTCTTAACAGCCTTCAGTTTGGATGATTTGGGGTTATGATGGCACTGGGGAAATGCATGGAGGACCAATGTACAGTGGATGCCCATGGAGTCCTTTGTCTTGGGCTGCATTTTACCTTAGGGTCTCATTGTTGATGGCAGTCCATGAAGTGGATATAATGAATGGGTACTGAGGTAGTCTGTGGATGAAAGTTGTTTTATCACAGGTAATAATCACTGACCTGTCATAATAGAAGCTCACCGCATTCCAGTTAGCCTCACCCATCCAATTGCTTCCTGCAGCCCCCCCCTGCTTTGAAGATATTGGCTGCCACTAGGCGAGTGCAGTGAAGTCTGGTTATTGAGATGTGTAGCAGTGGGATAAAATATTTCTTTTAATTGTGGGAGGGTATTTTCTTGGTGAATTTAGCAGTTAGTAGGTACTAAGGGTTTGTCTGCAAGAGTTTATGTAGTTAAAGAGTACAAAGGGAAGTCATTTCTTTCTCCCTCTCTCTCTCTCTCTCTCTCGTCTGTTTTACAGGTAACTATTTTGTTTTAATGGTTTGACAAAAGTGTTTGTGTATTGGTGAGAGTGTGGTGAATGTGCATATTTTGTAGGAGACGGTTTGAGTGGCTTTAGGGTTTCTTTTGAAGGTTTCAGAGATGAGAGGTAGGACACATGCTGATAGCCTAAGTAAGACACTTTTTCCAATGCAGATTCTTGCTGCATATTGCAGAAAATGCATTTTTCTGATGCAGAGTAAGAGGTAACTAATTTTATGCATTTGTTAACCAGGTAAGCCCACTGGACACAAGTGTGCCTCTTTAGGGGTAACCTGGGAGTACGTGACTTACTCAGAGTGGAAGGAGTCAAACCATGCACCTTTACTTATAAGAAGTTCAGAGCCTTAATACTCTGCACATTTTACAAAGGTAGAATTGAAACTTCAGGGATGTATCTTGCCATATTCTTAGGTATTCAAAATGCTTATTCAAAATGCTAAACCTTTTCAGCGAGCAGACTGTAAAAAGACTCATCATATGGATACCTAGTTATTTAATATATATTCACTAAGTTGGAAAATATGTAAAACTGTACAAGTTCTGCAAATAGAAACTTAGAGGAAACATACCTCTCAACCTCTTAGCACAAGAAATCTGGACAAACCTAAAATAATGGTGGGGGGTACAAAGGCCCAAATGCTGCCCAGATTGTAAATACTGCTCTTATAAACTTAGAACGGTGCTAGAGTAACAGGAGTTGTGTTAGCATGCATTTTCTGAAGTATATGAAGTCTGAAACTCAAATGTATGTCATTATTTAGTGACTTTGGTCCTCACTGATTTGCCAGAAACTCACATTTTATATGAATGTTTTATTAGGAAAAGACCAAATATATGAGGTAAAAATCTGGACATTCTGTGAAAATCTGGACAGTTGAGAGGTATGAGAGTAAATTCCTGCATTAGACAATACTCTTGATGTGTGTAGCACTAGCGACTAATGCATTCATTATACTGTAGAGAGGCTGTCTATCCAGCTTGTCCCAAGTGCTACAACATAAATTGTTTCAGCACGTCTGTGGAGTCTGCTACATTTGCAGTTTATATTTACAACTTGTTTCTAGTGGCAATACTTCATACGTACCTGAAGAGTACTTTGAATAAACTGGACAACTTAAGGCTCAAAGAAGGATTGCTTCATGTTTTCATTGCTCGAGTCTGAGAATGTGTCTGCCTGGAAAATACTACCGTGAATTGCTGTGAGCATAGGCTTTTCTTTTGTAAACACTTGATATACAGTACTTTTACCTCCAGATGGCAGGGTAACCCTGATTACTATAAAACTGTGACTTGGCACCTTTTTCTGTCCAAGTGAAACATTTTATTGAGCTGGAGGTGTGCTGCATACAAGTCCTTTCCTTCCTATTCATCTGCCTGATAGTGCATTACAAAAGAGAGTGCATGAAAAACTAAACTGGAAGATGAATGCCACAGCAAGACATCAATTAATTATTAAATCAACATACTGTAGACTAATGTTAGTCATTCCACTTCCTATAAACCACTTTGTTTCAGATTTTATCTTCGTAGTGATCAGTTCTACATATAAAATCACAAGAAGAAATGCCAGCAAAATTGAGCGCAAGTACAAAAAAAAAGCAATCAATAGAAGTAAAGCTGTGGATACTGCAGAGGTAAATCCATAAAATCTCCCAATGCAGGTGTTTACCACCCTATGTCACCATGCTTAGTCCAAAATAACTCTTTGGTTACACAAACTCAGCATAAATATATAGAAGCTGTTTCAATATTAAAAATTCCTAAACCATAAAAGGTTCATAGGTAAGTACTAGGCAACTGGTCTGCAGAGCACTTCAAGCATAGCTAAAAAACTCTCTATTCAAAAGTTCCATCTAAGCTCAAGGAAGGCAAGATAGAGAATTAGAGGCTCTGCCAATCCAGTTATCTAAGTTAACCTTAAGGATGGAAGGGTGCTACTCTGCTTGGCATGTACTGAAAGTTTGTTCCAGAAATGAGGGATATGTTGGGATATGAATCTATCATGCCAACATGTCTTATTTGCCCACTAATGATGGTTTAGTTCCTTTAAACAAGTACTTGATGTACCATTAAGTCTGCAAAGGAACAGGAGATCAAATAGTTGGATCTTTCATGACACTTATGGGGGGCTGGCATAATGGTTAATGTCTTTTCCTCACAAACCTCTGATTATAGGCTAGGCATGTAGTAGTCTACAGACTGATAGCCTAGTATTTACCTATGAACACAAAAGGTTAGACACAGATCTTTGCAGAGGAGTATGTAAGAGACTGGCTACAGAGAAAGGATAGCCAGTGTATCCTGATAACTAAGATTTTTGAGACCACTAATCTTTTTATTTATGAATCTCTGAGGTCTCTCATGTTGTATTATATGTTTAGTCAAATACATGACAAAAGATGGACTTTATACAATAATGAGACTGATGAAATCTAAGTACAAGGAAATTAAGACTTCCTTGGATAGAGTGGACATGCCTTTGGAAATGAGATGAGCCAGATGAAAGACTTTCCGAAATACTGTGGAGACATGATGGTCGAATTATGAATTATCAACAAGAGTACCCAGATATCTTAGAGCACAGTCTGATTAGAGGGATGAATTTCCTATGTGATAAGTGAAGCTGTTTTGTTTACCAACATCTTGCACTATCCCTGGTGTATTTTGATCATTTGTTACTTCTGATCATAAAGTCTCCTTCAAAATAAAACTGAAACCAAAAATCCCTTCCACCCAAGTTACCTTTAGTAATTTCTTTAAGACAAACTACCTCCTCCTAAGTGATACACTGGCAAGCTTCAAATCCCCACCAATCCCAGCTAACTCCACCAAATATGCAGAAATGTACACCACCAGCACACTATATCAGCATGTAAACAGCTGCATAGATGCAGCTGTACCTGTAGGAACAAGTGCAGGACAAACCCTAATAACAAACCCACATGGTGGAACAATAATATCAACAAGCTTTATAACAGAAGGAAAATAATTTTGACCAAAAGTAAGAAGAGTAATGCAAGAATATTAGAGCCTTTGTCACTGAAATAACAAGTAACTCAGAAGCATAATAAAATCCACTAAAGCCAAATTTCATGTTAAAATAGCTAACCAGTCCAAAGACAATCACAAGGCATTTGTTAGTTATGTTTGTAATTTGAAAAGCACAACACAGCAATGAGCTGAGCTGATTGTAAACAATTTTTCCTACACAGATGCTGAAGATGTGCCTACTGGCCAATAAGTTTAGCTCTTACTTTACTCCTCTCTCCCCTCCATCTAAATCTCAAGATATACCCTAAACTAGCTTGTCTCCAGCTATCAGACTACACCCAGTCCTAAAGGTGCTGTCAAAAACTAAAAATACTGCTTCGATGGATCCTGACAGTATGCCTGGATCCCTCTTAAATAGCCTGAAGCACATACTGTTCAGTGTCAATTTCCATACATGGTTTGTAACAAGCAAATTGAGAATAGCTACCATAACTCCCCTGCATAAGGGAGGACCTTCCACAGACCCAGGGAATTATAAACCCATACGTCTGAGCAGCCTCTTATGCAAAGCCATGGAAAGACGTATCATGTAATTAATCAGTCAGGATAAAGCAAACTTCTAAACACTAAACTTGTCTCAGTTTGGATTCATCAAGGACAGGTCATGTTTACTCAGTCTGGTGGATCTTTTTGAAAAAATGCCCAAAGTAATGGATGAAGGTAAAATGGTACACACCACATACCTCAACCTGGCCAAAGCTTTTGACAGAATTCTCCTCTCAGGGACAGTAGAAAAGCTAAATAATCTGGGAATAAACCTGTATGTCACCCACTGGATTGCTAACTGGCTGAGAGATAGGATGCAGATAATCAAAACAGAGGAAGTTACTTGCACAATGAGAGCAGTCACTAATGGAGTTCCCCAGGGTTCTATGCTTAGACCTCTTCTGTTTGGCATCTACTTTTCTGAAGTAAAAGCAAATACCTGGCTGACTAAGTTTGCCATTGACTGCAAGCTAGGGGCAGTCACTGAATCCCTAAATGACTTAGCTATCCTGAAGGAAGGTTTGTTTCATGTAAATAATTGTTGCTAAAATGATGGACTGAAACTAAATGCCAAAAATGCATTTTTGTATCATTTGGGAAACCATCTACCTCAAGGAACAACCACACTGGCAATATTCCCCTAAGAGCTGACCCAGTTGCTTGGGATTTATGAACTTATATGGACTTTGACCTAACTTTTTATCAACATGTATCTATTGTTGTAAGAAAGTCCTTCTATATTGCAAACAAAGGGATTGTGTCTTGATCTAGGGATGTCATTGTCCCTCTATACTCAGCTCTTAGTCCAGTCAGTTAATATAACGCCCCATTTGGTATGCAACTCTCCAGACACATGCAACAACTGGAATGCCTACAGAGATACCTTACTAAAAGGATAAAAGGCCTAAGCAACATGTCCTACAAAGCCCTGTTATTATACTCTTTATCCTACACACTGCTGAGAGGTAGCCTGTGTCTGGCATACAAGGCATCCTCCGATCCGATAGTGATGGATTTACTGCACATCAGCAAGGCAGATTGGATCAGAAATACTCTGTATAGGGATCTAAACCTCTTCTGTAACATTTTGGACCTCCATTTTTAGAACTGGAAATCTGTGTCATTAAAGAAGTTGTACTCTGCGTGTTTATCACACTGAAAGTTACATTTCTTCATTTATTCCACATTTAGTCAGTGTACCTCTATTAAGAAACTTAAAATGCATGTTTTACTTCATTAAATAATTCAATGTAATATTCAATTACATTCTCAAAATTGCTGGACTAAAATGGATGATCAGCCGTCTTGTTCTCCTTCTGTTGCCATTCTTGAAGAACTCTGTATCCCTAAGCAGTGTAGCAACTGTCCGATGCTTACAGATAATGAACTCTTACTTAGCAAAAGGCATTCTGTTTGTGATAAATGCAAACATTTAACTAACATGAAGTCCTCACTCTCACAAAAAAAAAAAAAGAAAGCAGACTGTGAACAATGCACACTTTCAGAACACTACACCAACCCCACACTAAAATGTCTTATGCTGAGTATGTAAAAAATCTTTCCAAAACATCTTACACCCATAAAGACTAGTATTAGAGAATATCTTATACTACATCACTTTCCAGTCCACTTAAAACGAAGAGTCACCAGGATTTAAAATATATCAGATCTAGTACACCAGACCGCTCTACAAATAGTCATACATAATGATTCGTCTCTCACTAAGCTGGACACCTACAGATTGACAGTGAGTTGTTTTTCAGGTGCCAGTATCTCTGATATCTCAAGGTACCTTAAGGCCCTTCCACTTACCAAATATGACTATGACATGGTGACGGTCCATATGGGGATGAACAACTCAACATGCAAAACTCTGAGGAATTAGCAGAGAGTCATGTCAGAACTGTCCATGCATGTCACAAATGCAGGCAAGACCCTGGCTCTGAGTGGAATCCTTCCTTCTGCAAGAATGATTCAGATGTACAATGGGCTAAATAGTCATTCAGGGGGATCCAGTATGTATCTGCATGGGATGAGATGCTCCGTGGTCTTACTTGCTTACTTGCTAGCCTGCATTTTTCAGTTCAAGGCTTCTGCTTACTAGTTAAAACCTTTACTACCACCATTGCATCTTTTAAGCTCCCCATCTGTTATATCTGTTCCAGTTATGTTACTTTTCTGTAAATATTGTAAATTATTTTCTTTTTCTTGTATTTGTAACAACTATAAACATACTATTATATGAAACTGCTCTCTAACATTTAATCAGCCACTTGTTTCTTTGTGATACATATACCTGTAACAAATAGGAAACTTATTGTCTGTGAATTTGCTCTGTAACATTCTTGTAACCACTCTTGTTATTTTTTCTCTTGTTATTTACAAATATGTTAAAATGTCTTGTCTGCAAATGTTAATCATTAACTGTATGGAGCTTTTCTCCCTGGGCCTCCACTGAAAATGGGCGTCTGGGCCCATTGGACATTCCCGGTAAAGAAATGCCAATAAATAAAATAAATAAATAAGTCCAGCTGAGGGAAATTTCAATGTAAATAACAACAAATCTAAAACAGAATCACAATAAGGTGGCTCTAATCAATGCCAGAAGTCTCAATAACAAAATGCCTGACCCTGAGATTCTTCTCCATTTGGATTACGTCCATGTCCATGTAATTGCTGAAACTAGGTTTACATGTTCAGAAAACATACCTTTCATACCTGCCTTTAGATCTGATGACAACTTTGATCATGTCTGCATATTTGGTAGGGACCATATCACCTCTAGACCAATTCCGAGAGACCACATACAGAAACCAGTGAGTTGCAAATCACACTAAACAAGGCCAACTATTAGTTTATATCCTCTTACTGGACATCTCCTATGTCCCATGACAGTTATGTGAGATTCCTAAATGCTCATGATGAACTCTGTATAAATAAAAACTCCATTATTTTGAGAGACTTTAATAACTCATCAATAAACTGGAACACCAGGTAACCATTTGAAATGCCAGGACCTGCTACAGCAAGTCCCAAAATACAGAGACTGAATAGCCAAAAGAATGGACTTACATATATATCATATATATACCTATGCCAAGCAAACCACTCTCCCTTATTCCTATGATCCAATTATATACAACTCTACTTTGTCCATATCCACATTTCATTCCCACCTTACCTACTTTTATTTAACCAAACGTATCTTCTTTCCCTTACATCCATCACCTTGAAGTCTCATCCCCCCTACTATACTTCTTGGCATCTTACTCTACTTCACCATCACAAAACAATCACCAAGTCAAACTATCTTTCTTTAACTCCAGGCTTAGCATCTTCTCTTATAATATACACACACCAAACTAACATTGCACTATAATTTTACTGCTGACCAATCACATCTCTCCCACCCCTCCTTATCATGAACCATAAGGCAAAACATCTAATAAAATTGTTAAAGCCCACCCTGAAGTCAAAACATTTCTAACATTGCCTTAAGCTGTTCACATATCTCTAGATAATATACATCTCTATTTACATCTGATAGTACATTTTAACACATAAACACTACTTTTACTATTTTTAAACCCACCATCTCAGCTGACATGTTCCTTCTAATCTGCCTAACCTCTTCACACTTAATTCTCAACCTCGCTATAACTATATCCTTACATACCACCACACACTAATACATATCAACAACCTCCTCCAACCATCTCCCCAAAAAACAACTCAGCTTCTCAAGTATCTCCTCTTAGCTTTTCTACTATACCCTCCCATATTATTCAAGCCTCAAACTGGCCTCCTCATCTCCTATGAAACCACACCTGACACCAGTACCATCACCTATGAATAAAAAGCACTTCTGATGGTACTCATTCCTCATTACCTATCTACTCAAATGTGAGGACATACATCCTAACCCAGACCCATCCTCTAATCCTAGCCAAAAGAGTAACCTCAAAAATATAAACATACTTACACTGGACCTTAGAAGTATATCTAATAAAATAGCCCCACTGCATGCCTGGATTGATCAAAATAAACCTGACACATTAGCCCTTACCAAAACATGGCTACACCCCAATGTAAAAGACTCTGAGATAATACCTCCAAACTATGCAATAATCAGAAGAGAGAAGGGGGGAAGGATAGCCCTTCTACCAGGGGCAGCTCATGCCATAGGACTGCAGGACTGCAGCCCCCCCAGCTGTGGAAAGAAAACAAATAAAACGAAAAATAAAAAATGGAAAGAAAACAAATAAAAGTTTTTCTCTTTACAGATTGGGAACTTCAGACTTCTTTGTAAGCAGTCCGGATAGGAAGAAAGGCCATCTCTGCCCTGCAACACAAAAGTCTATGTGGTGATGACCACATAGAAAGGAAGATGTCCAGACTGCAACATCTGCAGGCTGGAGCCTGCACTTGTGGGGGGAAACCTGCCCAGGAAGACATTGGAGCCTGCTCTTGTGGGGAAACTGTTACCAGAGCCTATGCAGGACTATAGATGGATCTTGGCACTGGTAGGGAACTGAAATGAAAGGTGTGTGTGAAATGCCCGAAGTGTATATGGTGGTGGGTAGAGAACAGACTTGAACCCTGTACCTTGGGCCCAGGTGGCAAGAGTCTGAATGCCCTAACCTACTTCCATTTGTAAAAAATAATTGCAGATTTTCCCTCATACTTGTTCAGTTCCTCATAAAATCTGTGGTTTCTGTATTTGTGTGTCCTTGCAAAGTCAGTAGTGCATTGGTGCAGTGGTAGCATTTTTGCCTGACAGCTACAGGTTCTCTGGTTTGATTCTTGGCTGGGGTGCCTTATGTGTGGAGTCTGTATGTCCTCCCTTTGTTTGTGTGAGTTTCCCCTGGTGTCCTCCCATCTTACAAAGACATCTGCCTGTCTGGAGTGTTTCTCCCTGGGCTTCTGCTGAAAATTGGCTTTTTTTTCCAAGTCAGACTTTCCTGGTTAACAAATGTTAAATAAAAATGACAAGCATTTGAATTCAGACTTTATATTCTTCAGAAAGTACATGGTAACACAAAAGCTTTTATTCTAGCAATTTTCCAAGTTTATAAGATGGATATTTGAAATGTGTCCCTATTTTTGGGACTGTATTCCCCCATTATTGGCTTCATCCAGGTTTTTTGTGCTAAGGTTGAGACTTATGGTAAGAACTGAATTCACTGAATATGTTTGGGGGCTGTATTCCCCCATTACTGGCTTTGTCCGGGTGTTTTGTGCTAAGAGATTGACAGCTATGGTGAGAACTGAATTCACTAAATGGTAGCCATTTAAGTTTCAGTCTTCCTCTCTTTCACAAAACAGCTCATTTGGCATAGTGGTATGTTGCTCTGACTGTTTTGCTCAGGGTCCTGGGTTCAAGTTTTGGCAGTGAAATGTATGCATACAGCATTTTATTCTAGAAACTTTCCAACATTATACAAGCAATGTTTAAAATGTGTCCCTGGTTTTTGGGCTTTTGCCCCCCCCCCCCAATACATTTTGGCTTTTTCCAGATTTCTTGTGCTGCAAAGTTCAGAGATACAGCTGAGTGAGTAGATTTTACAAGGAGCTGAGGGCTGCAGGGGAGCAAAGGTTTAGTGCTGCTTAAGTTGAGTCTGCTTGCATTGTTAATAGCACAACAGGTAGTGTATTTGCTTTTGATGCAGAAGGCTGTGGGTTCTACTCCCACAGTAGATAGATGCATTGCTGATACTGTACTGTGTTGCAAAGGGGGTGGATGCTGCACTCCTTTTTGGCGAAGATACCTAGTAACTATTAACCTGTTATCAGTTTGCCATCCATTCCCTATTGCAATATTACTAGCTTATCATTTTTTAGTATAATACAAAAACAAACTCACCAAACAAACACCTAACACCTTCGCAATAGAAATAAGGTCCAAATGCAAGTCAAATAAGCAAAGGTGTGGCTCCAGAATCAACTGTTGTATGAATCCAAAGTAACAAATGTACAAGACAAATCTAGGGTTGCCACCTTTTCAGTGGGCCAAAGTGGGACATAGGGGTGTGGCCAATATGACACTGGCCACACCCTCTACCATGACATCACCACAGGAGCGGTGAAGGAGATGATGTTATGGGTATGACGGATGGCTGCTGGAGTGGCTAGCTAGCTGGCTAGCTGGCTGCTGGAGTGGCTGGTTGGCTAGCTGCTGAAGTGGCTAGCTGGCTGGCTGCTGGAGTGGCTAGCTGACTGGCTGGCTGGTTGCTGGAGTGGCTAGCTGGTTGGTGGGAGTAGCAGCTGGATGGATGAATGACTAGATGGGTGGCTGGCTGGATGGATGGATGGCTGGCTGGCTGAATGGATGGCTGGCTGGCTGGTTGAATGAATGGATGGCTGGCTGGCTGGGTGGAAGAATGGCTGGCTGCATGAAGGGATGCATGGCTGACTGGCTGGGTGCATGAATGGATAGCTGGCTGGCTGGTTGGAAGAATGGCTGGCTGGCTGGCTGGCTGAATGGATGCGTGACTGACTGGTTGGCTGCATGAATGGTTGGCTGGTTGAATGAATGGATGGCTGGCTGGTTGAATGAATGGATGGCTGGCTGGTTGAATGAATGAATGGATGGCTGGCTGGATGAATAGATGGATGGATGGCTGGCTGGCTGGTTGGAAGAATGGATGGATGGCTGGCTGACTGGCTCGTTAGAATAAAAAAAATCTCATTTTTTTTTTTTAGCGGCTGTAGAAGCGCTTAAAACAAAGCGCTCCTACAGCCGCGATCTTTGCAGGGTTCTTCCTGCCCCAATCCCCACCCCTTTCATGAATTGCAGCCAATTGCTTTGCGAATTAAAGCACCCGGACCTAAGAGGCAGCAGCTTTGCCTGCAGGTCTGGGTTGGTGACGTAACTGAAATGCCGTGAAAAAGCCGGAAGTAATTGCGGCTTTTCCACGGCAATTCAGTGCGATTGAAAAGTGGGACTTTTCAAGTCCCACTACTTTCCACAGCGGGCAACGGGATGAGGCAGCTCAACCCGTGAGTGTCCCGCTGACAACGGGACGGGTGGCAACCTTAGACAAATCCGTTGCAACTCAGCTTTAATAGTAACACAAGCACTTTCACATACAGCTTCTTCAGGTGTTTAAACAAAGTTGCTGAAACACCTATTTATACACATCAGTGATTATATGATCAGATAATTACAGAATTAAAGTGATGCACTCAATAAAAACAATTTAAAAAATTTCTATATTAAAACTATATATACATATCATACATATAAATATAAATCTATAACTAAAAAACAAAGCTACATATATTTAAGAATATATGTATATTTTATATATGTATTTTATTTTTAATGAAGAGGTCTTTTTTGAAGAACTGGTTTAATGGGTACATGGTCATTAAGGCCATGCCCATAATTCGCTCTAAGTCTAACTATCCAATTTGCTTCCAGTTCTTCTGTTCTACACCTAATATTGCCACATCTTACACTCTCATGAGTCGTGCCCAACACTAAAAATTTAAAAGTATGTTGTTCATCCATGTTACCAACATGCTTAGCAAGTGCATTAACAAAATTCTTTTTCTTGATATGATGTAAATGTTTCCTGATTCTTTCTTTCAGGGAACGATCAGTTTTACCTACATAATATTTATTACATAAAACACAAAAAGCAAGATACACAACATGCATAGTATCACAAGTAGCACTTGCAGTAATATGAAAAATCTCATCAGTATCTGGATGTTTAAAAATAGTATTCTTGGAAACAAAGGTACAATACCTGCACCTACCACATGGTTTGGTACCAGGCTCTGTTACTATTAGTGTTGGGCACGACTCATGAGAGTGTAAGACGTGGCAATATTAGGTGTAGAACAGAAGAACTGGAAGCAAATTTGCTAGTTAGACTTAGAGCGAATTATGGGCATGGCCTTAATGACCATGTACCCATTAAACTAGTTCTTCAAAAAAGACCTCTTCGTAAAAAATAAAATACATATATAAAATATACATATATTCTTAAATATATGTATCTTTGTTTTTTAGTTATAGATTTATATTTATATGTATGATATGTATATATAGTTTTAATATAGACATTTTTTTAATTGTTTTTATTGAGTGCATCACTTTAATTCTGTAATTATCTGATCATATGATTATTAATGTGTATAAATAGGTGTTTCAGCAACTTTGTTTAAACACCTGAAGAAGCTGTATCTGAAAGCGCTTGTGTTACTGTTAAAGCTGAGTTGCAACGGATTTGTCTTGTACATTTGTTACTTTGGATTCATACAACAGTTGATTCTGGAGCCACACCTTTGCTTATTTGACTTGCATTTTTTAGTGTAAGCTAGGCAATTTATTCCTCAAGGGCAACAGGCACTTTATTTGTAGATGAAACAATGAAATTTAAACTGTTTTCTAGCAGCAACATCTTCATTAGTTACATATCTCTTTAATGTGGAATTATTTAGATGACATTTACTTCTTCAGAGATTGTGCATAT
This sequence comes from Protopterus annectens, assembly GCF_019279795.1. Taxonomy (NCBI): domain Eukaryota; kingdom Metazoa; phylum Chordata; order Ceratodontiformes; family Protopteridae; genus Protopterus; species Protopterus annectens. The sequence continues at coordinate 1,361,010,316 of NC_056729.1, read as the reverse complement.
GTACTGATACTGGTGGACTGTAGAAGTTTGAGTAGACTTTTATGATGGAAATGTTATAAAATGGGCAGTTTTGTCATTGTTGGTGCATGTATTTTGTTTCATTGTTTACTGGAAAAATTTCAAAACAATAAATTTAAAATGCCCTCTAAAACTGTACTGTAGTGTACAAGAAATTTAGTTTAATACAATGATGAAGGTTTATGAAAGAACATGTGTATGTTTCGTGTGCAAGGGGCCTGTGATTTGAAAACAGCCCAAACCCAAAGTTAATCTTTATCTGCCACTGGCAAAATGTATTTTCTTTGAATGTGGGTTTCAATGCTATTTCAATGAATGTGAGTTTCAAGGGCAGAGAAGTTTTAATGCTAAGTCTGTTTTCATTGTGAGACTGCATTGCTTTGTTTAGCAGATATCTATTAGTGTTTGTGCTGTAAAATGCAAAATAAAACTTTCAAATGAAGTCCAAATCATTACAGAAGTATAGCAGTATGCACATTAGTGTTTATGGTAAATGGGGTGAAAAAGCCAAGTAATGGTTCATTGGAATTGCTGCAGGGGGAGGTTCCATTCGACCATGATTTTGTGAGGGGGGATGGGCAGCAAACTCAAAGACAGCCCCAGCTGAACTATACCTCTCAACTGTCCAGACTTTTGCAGAATTAATAGATTTTTGCTTCTTATTTTTGGTTTGTTCCTCATAAAATTTGTGGTTTTCTGGCAAATCATTTAGGAATGAAGTCACTAAATAATGACAGACACTGAGTTTCAGACTTCTCAACCTTCAGAAAAATGCATGCTAAAGCAAGACCTGTTATCTATCAACTATTTCAGTTTATACAAGAGCAATTTTTAGTACTGCTTATATGTTTCCCCAATATATTTGGCCTTACAAAGATTTCCTGCATTAACAGGTTGAGAGGTATGTGCAAATAAATTGCTTTATAGAATTAGGCATATCCAGACCTCTCAACTGTCCCTGATTTTGGCTTAAAATGTTGCTCTTCCCCTAATAATCCCGCCACAAAATGGCAAATTTGGAAGAAAACATGGAGGGTTTACAATTATTAAATAACTGCAATAATCAGAGTTATAGATTACTTTTATTTCAGAAATGCATATAGATTCTTTTATTTTGTCAGCTGCTCAGTTAGCAGTACTAATATTAAAAAGTGTCCCTTCTTTGACAGGTTCCCATCTGTATTGTGTGGCTATTTTATATTTTTGCATCACATTGTTGGTTTGTTTTTCATAAAATTGTGTTTTTTGGCAAATTAGTGGCAAATCATTAAAGACTGAAGTTAGAAAATAATGACAGACATTTCAGTTTCAGATTTCATACCCTTCAGGAAATTCATACTAATGCAAGACCTATTATTCTATCATCTTTCTAAGTTTATAAGAGCAATATTTAAAAATTGTCCTTATTTTTTGGGCCTTTGTCCCACTTATATGGCTTTGTCTAGATTTCTTGCTCTGAGGTTGAGAGGTATGACAAATGTATCAGGGCCATCACAGTCAGCCAGAGACATTTCAAATTGTGACATACTTGTTGCACCCCACTCCCCCATGTAGTGACTCTGGATGTGTCCAAGCAATGCAAGGAGCAGTTATGCAGTGTAAATGTGCAGAGTGTCCCCCCATCCAAGGTAGACACAAGTACTACAGTGGCTTTTCATCTGGCCTTGATTTTGCAGAATGTTCTGGTTTCTGTCATATTTTTATACTGTTGATTTATGCTTATTATTCGGAAAGTGCTTATTGCTCTGTGTTTAAGTAGCAGTGCTTTAATGACCATCAGGTAAGCTTGTCTGAGATTGTAAGATGCAAGTAAGTTTTAATAAGCATACCATTAAAGAATTGCCAACATTGAAAGCCTTTTCTGTTGTTGCCATGCAGAGAATACTTACATAACTAGATAACGTATAAGCCTTGGGTATTGAAATGCATATGACAGTTTTTGTAATAAAGGACAGGATTATATTATTTTAAGAAGCTCATTACATTTGTTGGAGACTTCATAGGTTCATAGGTTGGTACTAGGCTATCAGCCCTAGGGCCTATACAAGCCTAGCCATAACAATTCCCTGGCTATTTCTTCCCACATTATTTACTTTCCTGGACCCCTGTCTAGCAGGGCAACTGACGTGATTCCTGGGGTGAATTTCCTTTCTCCCATCCAAACGTCAAGGTTCCTCTTGAAGAGGTCCAAAGAGGCACTCTGCTTGACGTGTATGGGCAATCTTTTCCAGAGTCTGGGGAGTCTCTGGGTCAGGAACCTATCCCTCCAGCATGTTTTGTTTATTGTGATGACAAGGTTTAGATCCCTGGAGCGTGTAGCTCTGAGGGATTGGGATTTATTTAAGTGTAGCATGTCCAACAGCTCTGGGTTTGACATGGCCTTGTATGTTAAGCAGAGATCGCCTCTGAGTAGACAATATGCGACAGAGTATAGCTGGAGCTTTTTAAGGCGGTCAGCGTAGGGCATCTGCTTTAGGCCTGTGATTCTTTTAGTGAGGTATTTCTGAGGCCTTTCCAGTTGTTGCAGATGTCTTGAGAGGTACATACCAAATGGGGTGTTGTATTCTATAATGGATCTAATGAGGGATGAGTACAGTGGGACAATGACCTCTTTTTTTCTGGATGAAAAGCCCTTCGTGATGAGGTGTGCCACATAGAAGGATTTCCTGACTGTTGTGGCGATGTGGTTATCGAAGGTGAGACCACTGTCCACCTGTGTCCCTAAGTCTCTTATCACAATTTCTGTGTTTAGTGTACTGCCACCTATATGGTAATTCATGGATACATGTTTTTCCCAAAGGGGATAACAATACATTTCTTGGCATTGAGCTTGAGCCCATGGCTCTGGCACCAAGCATCTGTTTCTGTAAGGCCCTTTTGTAGAGTATCCACATCATTTGGGGATTCAATAATGGCTCCCAGTTTGCAGTCATCTGCAAACTTTGTTAGCCAGAGTCCCTTAGTATTGACCTGTACTTCAGAGAAGTAGATGCCAAACAAGAGCGGCCCCAGGACTATACCCTGAGGTACTCCACTTGTCACTTGTCTGGAGCTGGATTTGGAGTCGGCTACTTTTACAGAGTGGGTTCTATCAGTAAGCCATTTAGCAACCCATTGGGTGACATAGGGATTAATACCCAACTTAGTAAGTTTATCTATGATTCCAGAGTGGGGGAAGGTGTCAAAGGCCTTGGCAAGGTCTAGATAGGCTGTGTGGACCACCTTACCCTTGTCCATGGCTCTGGAGACTGATTCAAAGAAGTCAGTCAGGTTCAGGAGACAAGATCGGCCCTTCACAAACCCAAACTGGGTGGGGTCCAGTGTTTGAAGGTTGCCAATGTCTTTGTTTATAAGTTCCATGATAATATGCTCCATGGCATTGCAGATAAGGCTTGTCAGACTGATGGGACGGTAGTTTCCGGGATCCAAGGTGGATCCCCCCTTGTGGATTGGGATAACTGTAGCTCTGCGCCACTCAGTGGGCACGAAACCTGAGGTGAGGCTATGATTAAACATGACACTTAGGTGAGGTGCCAGTTCATATTGTAGTTCATGTAGTACACAGCCCAGGATGTCATCTGGTCCCATGGATGCTGTATTCTTGGCTTTAGAGAGTGCGTTTTGTACCTGTGTGGCCGTTATTACTGGAATTTGGCAATCTTCCGGTATTGAGATGGGCCATTTAGGGGTGAGGGGTGAAGTTGGCACTGAATCGATCTGCCAGGATATTGGCAACATCCTTTGGATCAGTATATTTATTGCCATTCTGTTTTAGCTCAGAGCAGATCTGAGCATTGCCATTTAGATTCTTGACATAGTTATAGAATGCTTTGTGGTTGTCTTTGGAATCTTTGGCAATTTTATTTTCATAACTAGCTTTGGAGGATTTTATTAGGCATCTCAGTTTCTTACTGAGGCTAGTAAGGGAGTTTTTTGCATCCTGGGATTTTCCTCTTTTCTGCAAAAGTTTCTTCCTTTTGTTGTAGAGTCTGTTTATGGCAGGGGACCACCAGATTGGCTTCCTTTTTTTGGATGAGAGCATTTTGGTTCTATTTGGGATGGCACGATTCATGCATGAGTGGATGTGCTCGTACAGTGCCTTAGTGTAGGATTCAGCAGTTGAACTTTCAGTTCCCGTCTGCATGGGTGTCATGAAGTTTGTCACTTCTGACTTGAGTAGCATGAAGTTGGCTTTGGAGAAGTTTTTATGGTGGTTTCTTTACTGGGGGTGGGGCGGGGATGTGCATGTTAAGGGTGATTAGCTTATGGTCAGACCTGACTAACGAGGGGTGACCATAGGTATGGAGCATTGATTTGCCATGTTGATAATGACCAGGTCTAGGATATTGGAGCCCTGGTGGGACTATGGATTAGTTGATCCAGGGCATTGGAATTTATGAATTCCAAGAACCGTTATGCAAAGGTGTTGGGACATGAGTAGTTTTCCCAGTTAATGGCAGGGTAGTTAAAATCACCCAGTATTAGGGTGTTTGGTTCTATCTTAATATTTTCCAGTATGTTTAAAAAGGTGTAGTGAGAATCTTGGGGTATGGTGGGGGATCTGTAGCAAGCTACAATTTGGATTGCAGTCTTACCTAGTGTTAGTTGCACTTGGAGAATTTCAGACACATTGTGTTGGCCAACTAGCCTGGTGGTGTGAATATCCTTGGTGAATATTGACACTCCTCCACCTTTAGTGTTTCGGTCCTTGTTTGGTGGCCGAAAAGTGTGGTAAGAGTTGTAGCCTGGTATTGCAGGGGTGCTCTCTGAAGCCTTGAACCAGGTCTCAGTTACTGCACAGATATCGATGTTCTCCATTTTTAGGAGTGCCTCGAGAGAGTGCATTTTGAGGTTTAGACTTCTAGCATTGAGTAGCATTACCTTCAGATTTTGCATGCTTGTACCTGTTACGGTGGTGGTTTTGTCCTTTGAAGTTTGCCTAAAAAAGGCATTATAGGGGTGGCAAGAGCCTTAGCCAGTAACCTGAATCCCAGGGGCAACAGGTGCAGACCATCTCTGGCAAAGCATTGTGGTCTGTCAATCATGTCATCCCAGGCAGACAGATACTGGATCCCCTTTGAATGACACCATAAGCTTAGCCATTTGTTGAAGTCAATCATTTTATCCTTATATTGTGGTATCATTCTGGGCGAAGGCAGGATGCTACTCAGGGCTAGGGTCATACCTGCCTAGGCCACATGATCCGAGAGCTCTTCCATGTCTCTTTTCATGTAGTCCAGGGAGGTACGTCTCAAGTCATTCACTCCAACATGGACAATGGCAGAGTCATATTTGTACTTGTTGTGGAGTGACTTGAGTGCATGCGTTATGTGGCGAATCCTGGCACCCGACAGGCAGCTGACTGTAATTTTCTCCTTATTCAACCTTGTGAGAGGGACATCAGTGTGCCGGATTATAGAGTCACCTATGACTAAAGTGTTAGGTACATTGTCTTGCCTTAGGGGCTGTTGCTGGGTGGCACACTGGTGTTGTGAACTATGTGACACATTGGTTGTGATTGGTGTTTGTTTGCGTTTCAGCTTCAGAGGTCTTTGTTGCTTGGGCAGGTTACAGTTAAGGGCCTCTGCATATGTGGATTTAGTGTTGCTATATGTGGGTGTTGGTGGTGCGGGTTTAGAAGGGCTATGTGTTGCTTGAGGTGTAGTGTGGGTGTTAACCTTCTCCTCTTGACTGTTTAGCACAATCTTGGGTGGAGAGAGCTTTGCTTCCATTTTGGCTATGTAAGTGCATCTCTTACAGGTTGTAGTGTTGGGTGGTAGGAGGAGAGGGTTGTCTGTGTATATGAGGCAATTGCTGCATTGCCCCAGTATGCCCAGATTCACCAGGTGGACAGGAGAAATCAGCGGAAGCTGACCCTTGGACATGCCTGGTTTGGGGCTTTTTTTTTTCTTTGTAAAGTACAGGAGCTGTTTCCTTAGCAAGGTACTTTGCAATTATAGGCTTAGTGCCTACTATTAATTTCTCCTTATTAACAAGGAGAGTTCAGTGTTTGTATGAGTTTAAGGCTTTCTAGTGCTTTCCAGCAGGTATTAGAGAAAGTGCTAGTCACAGGGATGCTTAAAGGTAAGATTGAAAAGAATGCACTCTGCAGTGTGCACTACAGAAGTTAGATGTGAAAGTAGGTAACTTGAGTTTTACCTATTTAAAAAGTTAAGGTTTAGTGGAGAGTTACTATTTTTAAAACAGCAAGATGGATTGAAAGGGGTGGTCACTTTTGTAATTTGGTACTATGAAATACTGTAGGATGGCCTATAAATTTAAATAATTGAAGGGGTGGGATTTCAAAAATGATGATTTTGTGATTACTCACATAAGCCAGTGAAAGTAGAGAGAAATGAGATATATGGTGAGATTAACATAAGAGGCGGGCAACTAGAAAGACAGTGATATTTAACAAGACAACTTAAATGGGTGGCAGGGCGGGAAAAAATTCTGCCTGACTCAGAACAGAGAGAGCTGTGGTCTCTTTTGAAGTTTTAATATGCTGTTAAAACAGAATGCAAGCAAAACACAAGGTAAAGAAAACAAACTACAGTATTCAAAATATAGAAAGGCAATACAGTAATACAAAAAATATAAGCAAACTAACCTTTCCTTCACAGCAAAGTGTAGCAGAGTCTGGATGAGCCTTTCTGGTAAAGCTCTGAAATGTTTTAGTTTACTCCTTAAATAGAAAATTTAGTTCCTAGCTCCACCCCCTCTGTTAACAAGTGATTAACCTTAAATGACCTCTTCTGTCTTATGAATGAGTCCTTAATTAATCAGTTCTTATTTCTGCCTGACTCAGAACAGAGAGAGCTGCTTGCAGTCATCTTTGCAGGCTTTACCTGCAAATTAACAGAATGCCAGTCTATTGTGTGTGGTTCATAACCTGTGCAGTCACCTTTCTCAAAAGGAATAATAATCCATTTTTTGCATTTAGATTTAATCCATGGCTTTGACACCAATCATTTGTCTTCATTAATCCTGTCTGCAGTATATTAACATCATTGGGGGACTCAATGATTGCTCCCAGTTTGCAATCATTAGTGAACTTAGTCAATCACAGGCTGTCAAAGTTTGCCTGGACTTCTGAGAAATAAATTCTGAACAGTAAGAGGCCCAGCACAGAACCACGTGGTACGCCACTGGTGACTGGTCTTTTGCTAGAAGTGAAGTCATCCACTTTGACAGTATGTGCCCTATCGGTGAGCCAGTTGGCTATCTATCGGGTACTATAGGGGTTACTTCCCAATTGAGAGAGTTTCTCTATAATACCTGAGTGGGGGATTGTGTTAAATGCCTTGGCTAAGTCAAGGTAGGTGGTATGCACTGTCTTTCCCTTATCCAGGTTTTTGGTAACTTTCTCTAAGAAGTCAACCATGTTTAATAGGCATGATCTACCTTTAATGAATCCAAACTGGGTTGGATCCACAGTTTGGATATGACCTATGTCTTTGTTAATAGTGTCTCTAATGATTCTTTCCATGCCCTTGCAGATGAAGCTAGTTATGCTTATGGACTTATAATTCTCAGGTTTGGTTGCTGGTCCCTCTTTGTGCAGAGGGATTACTGTTGATGTCCTCCATTCCACTGGAATATAACCAGTTTGCAGGCTGTGGTTAAACAGGGTTTCAAGTGGGTCTGCTAGGCCATGTTTTAGGTTGTTTAAATGGCAACCTGGGATGTTGTCTGGTCCCCTTGATGCCATGCTTTTGACCTCGGAGATGTCATGCACTCTTGAGATAATCATCTGAGGAATGGTATCAGTTGTACTTTGGGGGATGACTGAAGGGGACGGGGGGGGGAGTTTGCTCCAAATCTATCAGCTAGTAGGTTGGCTATTACCTTCGGCTGAGTATGAGTGCTGTTATCCACAACCAGTTCAGCGCATCGCTGGCTGTTCCCTTTTAGACTTTGGATGTAGTTAAAGACTGTCTTGTGAATATCCTAAGCTAGGGAGGCTATTTTTCTTCATAATTTGATTTGGAGGACTTGACAAGATCTCTGATTTGTTTGTTTAAGCTAGAGAAGGATTTCATCTTCTACAAAGCCAGTTCCCTCTTGTTCTTGGATATTAGTTTATAGGTTCACAAAAGAGTTTTTTGCTATTATCAGCCCCCTTTTCTCCATTTGTACATGGGGTCAGGGAGTCAGATCAACATTGTTGTTGTTGTATCTTTCGGATTTTTCCCGGTTAGGGGTCGCCACAGTGGAACTCCAGTCCGCTAATGATTGGCAGTAGATTTTTACGTACCGACTTGCCAGGCCTGATGCACAACCTTCAATGAAGGTATGCCCATTCACACATGTCTCCACACCGAAGACACTTTAGCTGAGAATCGAACATGGCAACGTCTTACTGTGAGGCAACAACGCTACCGCAGCACCACCAGTGCAGCTAGGAGTCAGATCAACATTAATCAAGAGTTTTATTCCAACTTAGATAAATGTATAGAACTGGCACTCCTGACCAGTCACAGCCAGAGTTAAATATAATGGGAAATTTAAAAGCAAACCACCTTGCGAGTCCACCAACATAAACTCTACAATAAAAGAAAAATATCTTTAAAATATAGAGCAGGATAAAAAAAAAAACTCAGATGAAGGATAACATTAGAACATTTGGTAAAACTTGAAAATACTATTAGGGCTACTAAGACAGTCAATGAACTTGGGTTAATATCTGAAGCTAAGCACAGTTAGAAATCCTTCTCTATCTTTGTAAGGAAACTAAGAAATAACACCTAACATTGCTCTGAACATATTCATAATGGCGCCACCTCCTCTGACCTTGTTGACATTGCCAACATACTATCAAACAACCACAGTGTAAGCTTCACACTAGCGCCAGCTATCCAGTTATACCGGAAACTCTCAGACTCTCCCTATCATCCCTAAAGAATATGTACTAAAAGTGCTTCCAAGACTAAAAATACTCCCTGCAAGGGACCTGGTAATAGTCCTGGCAGTTTAGTAAACAGTATTAAATAAGCCCTGGCAGAGATGTTCCTTGAACTATTTAACCCGAGTTTAAAAGGTCAGATGGCATCATCACCTGTCACATAGCAGAAAATTGCACACCATGTTTTCTTGGGATTCTAAGTACATTAAAAAGTATATGTGCTCAAAACACTGGGCCCACAATGTTCAGTTTTCAGAGAGATTTTACAGAGGGGTTGGATTTGTCCCTGAGGTTTTGTGTACAGTAGTAGTGATGTCACTCCACAAGGGTGCCACCACCGAACCCAGGTATTATAGGCCCATTACCCTGAAGAGCTTTATTTGCAAAGCCATGGAACATATTTGAACTGACCTGGTATTATAACCAAAATGAATAGACCTGCAGAGTTTGGCTTTGCCAAGAGTAGGTTCTGCCTAATGAGTTTGGTCAACTTCTTTGAAAGAGTAACACAAGCTGTTGACAGCAATCATTCTCTTCAAGTGACATATCTTGACCTAGTCAAAGTATTTGACATCATCCCCCATGCTAGCATATCTAGTAAGCTTAATGCATTACTAATATATCTCATTGTAGTAAGATGGATAGCAAATTAGCTAATGGATAGAATCCACACACTGCAAGTAACAGTTTCCTCATCAAGCAGTTCAGCATATTTTATTTATTTTACATATGTTAACCAGGTGAGTGGAATAGTCTGAAGACCTCTGCAGCCATCATGACCCAGACCAAGGAGGCAAAGCATTATACAGATATACAATTAATGATTACATAACATTGTCATACAGAGGTTGCACTATATAATATGGTAGCAATACATTAAAAATACTACTAAATACACAAGTAGCACTTTATAACAAGATTGTGATAGATAACAACCATGTCCCAGCAAAGCAGAGTCATATTATACAGAAATGTCTGCAGCTGCTCAGAGTAATTGTAGCATAAGTAAAGGGATAAAAGCTGTTTGTGCAGCTCTTACTTTGACTAGCTTGACTTTATATCTTCATATAAAGCTACTATGCAGATATGACATGCTGTTAGAATTACCATAAGCAGCTTTTTTGGTGTCTTCATCTGACTTTTGTTTGGACTGCTGCACTTTTTACATGGCCATGTACTTTCTTCTAGGGTCTTAAGAGTTCGGGGAGATCTGCTTAGGGCTGCTTGTATGCAAGGTAGTGCGTAGTGAGATCCATCACCCAAGCTCCATTGGGGACAACTCAGTCATCATCATCATCATCATCAACCCCCTTTTTCCCATTTTCTACATGAGGTCAGGGTGTTGTGTCACTTGTCACCATCTCTCCCTATTCAATTCCACTCTCCTACCTACTTTGACACTCATGCCTGACTGTCGCAGCTCTTCTCTCACATAATCCATCCACCTCTTTTCTGGACACCCTTGTTTCTTCTTTCCTTTTTCCAGTTTGTCCCAAATCTTCTTCACCAGATTGTCTTCTACTTTCCTGCACATGTGCCTGAACCACTGTAATCTGTTCTCTTCCACTTTTTCTATAATTTTAACCAGTTTGGCTTCTGCTCTTTTGTTCTCATTTCTTTATCTGTTCCACAGTGTGCTACCTACCACCCATCTCAGGCAATTCATCGAAATCACCTCTAGCTTCCTCAACTGCTCTGACTTAACTGCCCAGGTTTCTGTACTATACGGTGGTACTGGTCTCACCACTCTTTTGTGCACCTTACTTTTCAGCGTCTTTGGCATTCTTCTGTCATACACTGCACCTGACCCTCGATACCACTTGTCTGCAGCTCCTCTTATTCTAGCTTTGAACTCCTCATTCAGATTTCCCTTTTCTTCAACCAACCCTGCCAGATACTTGAAGCTGTTAACCTGTTATTCTATTTTTCCTTCTATTTCACTTCTCACCTTCTTCTGATTTCCCCTATTTGCTGCCATTACTACTGTCTTATCTGTACTCAGTTTCAGTCCATGTGCATTCAGTTTTGCATTCCATTCCCCTACGCTTCTTGGAAGTTCTTGCTCAGCAGCTGGCTGTAATGCAACATCATCTGCATACAGCAACTTTGTTGACCTGTCTCCTCTGACCTGTTTGCTAATGTATAAACAGCAGTGGGCTCAGAGCCGAACCCTGATGCACACCAGTTCCTACTGGGAACCCCTATTCGTACTTGAGTTACTGGGTCCTTGTATATAGCTTCTGATGCTTTGTTCTTTGCTACTGCATTCCGCCAATGTTTCTGGGACTTCAAACCATTGCATCACTGCCAAAATCAGCTTTCTTTGGACCTTGTCATTTGCTTTCTCCATGTCTAGGAACACCCAGTTGGACTTTTTCCTCATTTCGGTCATTTTCTCAAGTATCTGTCTCACAGTAAACATTGGGTCAGTTGTGCTGCATCCTGATCTGAATCTAAGTTGCTCATCTCCCATCTTACTTTCTATTACCCTGCATATTCCTTTATCAGTCACCCACTGCAGAACCATCATGCACTGCAATAGGAATTTGATACCTCTATGCTGCCCACAGTCACGATTGTTCCCTTTGTTCTTGAACACTGGCACTAGTGTACTTATTTTCCAGTCCCCTGGGATTCGTCTTTCTCTCCATATTGCTGTGAGTATCCTCAGTAGACATTTCTCCCCTATCTCACCTAACATCTTGATCATATTTGCTGTGACCTCATCTGAGCCTGCAGCTTTCCTTGGCTTCATTTTCTTTAGTGCTGTTCTTATTTCTTCTAGGGTGGGCTCTTCTTCTTTCATCATAGGCTGTGTCTGGTGCAGCACAGCTTCTGTGGGGTTCTCTTCATTTAGAAGCTGCTGGGAGTACTCTTTCCATCTGCCATTGATGTCCTTTGGATTGGTGAGCAGATTGTTGCTGCATCCCTTATGAAGAGTGTCTGACTATCTTCTTTATCTTTCTGTCTTTGCCTTACAAACTGACAGAGTTTCTTCGTGCCATCCACTGAGTAACTTTCCAGAAGTTGGTAGAATGCCTCAGATGCCTTGGTCTTTTGTATTGCAACTCCTTTCTTAGCCTCTTTGTTAGCCAACCAGTATTCCTTCCTAGTCTGCTCTGTCTGTTCTATCTCCATCTTTTTGTTGTACTTCGTCTTTATTTTGATGACATCCTGGACTTGTGCATTCACACACCAGCTTCCCTTAAATACCTTATTTCCATACCTGGATAGGCAGCATATCCGTTCTGCAGTGCTCTTATGCTGTTTTGAGGTGCTGACATTCTTCTTTAACTTCACCTATTTCTCCTTCTTCTTCTTGAGGTGCTAAAGCCCTGAGTAATTATTTGAACTGTTGTACTTTCTCTCTGGTTTGCTTCCAGGTCTCCAGCCTGGTCTCTGTTGACCTTAGAAGTTTATCTGAACACTGCTTGCTGCTGATTGTGGCAACCAGTGGTTAATACTGTGGTCTGACTGTTTCAATGGGGATGACTTTGCAACTGTTGATTCCACTCCAGTGCCCTTTTCTTACTAGGCGGAAGTCTACATGAATTGCATTTTGGTCAATTTTGCATGTAATCTTATGACTGTCTCTCTTTCTGAACCACATGTTGGCTACTCATTTGCCAGACAGACGTCTAAAATGGCCTCTTCTTCTTAATTCCTGTTGCCCTACCCATGTGGGTCCCAGGCAGTCCTTATATCCTGTTTTGTTCATCCCGGGAAGTGCATTCAGGCCGCCCATTTTCAACACCAATTCATATTGTCCTGCTTTATCTAGTAGGTCCTGAAACTGCTGCCTGAATGCACTCTATTCCTTACTATCACAACCCTGCTGTGGGATATAGACTGAGATTACAAATACTGCCCAATCATTACTCTGGACTCTGATTGCCATCAGTCTGTCACTAATTCAAATGACATCCCTCACTGTTTTCTGAAGCCTCTTCCTCACCACAATTCCCATACTATTTCTAACCTGTCATCTTCCTGAGTAGTAGACTCTGGATCCCAGCCCAAGTGGCTTTGTCGCACTGCCCTTCGATCTTGGATCTTGGATGCATAAGATGTCCAGCCTCCTCCTTACCATCACCTCATCCACTTCCAAGCCTTGTCCTGTTAGTGATACTACAACTGAGGGTGGCAATTATTAGTTAATGTTTGGCAGGTTGATTGGTTTTACATTCTGCATTTATCAGCAGAGCTATCCCAGGTAATCCAAGCAAATGGACACTGCTGGCCAGTAGCTTATTGACCCAAGGCTGCTGGCTTTATAACGGGCACATACTTGGCCAGTAGCAATGTATACACTCCTTCCACCATTAGCATGCGTCCCTGGCAGAGGTCAGTGTAGGCCAGGTCCTTATCCCCTTTGGAACCGGCAAATACCCATGCCGTATTTGGTGACATTAATCAACATGACTGAATCACCTAGATCCATATTTTTACACCACTGAGTGGCTAACCCTACCTGGCATGCATTCTGTGATACATAGTCTCCAGTATTGTGCATAATGCTCAGCTGCACAAAGCAATTGATCTAAACAACTGTTCCCCACTAATTGTTTTTACACCTAAACAGGTGTTCAATTATTAAAAAAACTTTAGAATAACAACCACCAATAATAGTACTATAGAACTAGTAAGCAGCAACAAACTACTGGGAGTTATCATTGAAACTAGGAACCCTTTACAGGGTCAAACCAGATCACACAGGTAATACCAGCAGGTATATTGCTACACCCTTCCTCTTCCCAACACTCCAATAGCAGCCCCTATTCTAATCAATCTTTAATCTAGCCAGCTTTTACTGTTAACTTAATGTGATAACAAATCAGTACTACAGGTCTCATCATTGTCATGTTAATGCGATAACAAATCAGTACTACAGGTCTCATCATTGTCATGTTAATGCGATAAATCAGTACTACAGGTCTCATCATTGTCATGCCCTTAAGGAAACTAACAAATCAGTACTACAGGTCTCATCATTGCCATGTTAATGCGATAACAAATCAGTACTACAGGTCTCATCATTGTCATGTTAATGCGATAACAAATCAGTACTACAGGTCTCATCATTGTCATGTTAATGCGATAACAAATCAATACTACAGGTCTCATCATTGTCATGTTAATGCGATAACAAATCAGTACTACAGGTCTCATCATTGTCATGTTAATGCGATAACAAATCAGTACTACAGGTCTCATCATTATCATGTTAATGCGATAACAAATCAGTACTACAGGTCTCATCATTGTTATGTTAATGCGATAACAAATCAGTACTACAGGTCTCATCATTGTCATGTTAATGCGATAACAAATCAGTACTACAGGTCTCATCATTGTCATGTTAATGCAATAAGAAATCAGTACTACAGGACTCATCATTGTCATGTTAATGCGATAACAAATCAGTACTACAGGTCTCATCATTGTCATGTTAATGCGATAACAAATCAGTACTACAGGTCTCATCATTGTCATGTTAATGCGATAATAAATCAGTACTACAGGTCTCATCATTGTCATGTTAATGCGATAACAAATCAGCACTACAGGTCTCATCATTGTCATGTTAATATGATAAGTCAGTACTACATGTCTCATCATTGTCATGTTAATGCGATAATAATGCGATAATAAATTAGAGTAGTTATTAGCAAATAAGGTATTTCCAGGGGTGGTTTAACTTAAGAACTAGTGTTCTTTTAATTTCTTTATTATTCTCCGAGGCTTGGATGTTTAGTGTTGCTCGCTTTACTTGTGCTTTACTAAGGCGTGTCATTAAAGAAAGCTGTGTAACCTTGTTAAACTAAAGAGATATTATGCATGTTCTATTAATCATTGTTTTAGCGTACTGTAAGCACTAGTATCCTGAATCCACCCATACCCTCTACAGTATGCTGAAGTGCTCTTGTTTGAAGGTAACTTATTTACTCATTACTTAAGGAGCGGTGTCTACATTTAGAGCATGGCTATCATTACTTTTGTATAGAGTAACTCTTAAAGTAGTTTTGCTCATATTTTAATAATCACTACATTAGCAATTCACCTGTTTTTAGTTTATTAACAAGCCAGGGGTGAATGAATGTATGAAGTATCAGTTATCTAGTGGTACCCTGGGGCCTCCAAACCGAACTCCTGCTATATTTGGATCTACTACGTTATTACGAAGCATACCACTGCTGTATATGTGTGATATATTCTGTAACACCTGCTTTTATGTATTTTTGAAATGTTTATTTTAACTGTTCTAAATACATCTATCTGATATATTCTGTAAACACTTGATACCATGCATTTTTTAAATGTTTAATTTAACTGTTCTGAATATAATCTACGTTGTTCTCTTTCCATGCTCTACACCCTGTGTTTTATATTTTGCTTTTTTTTTCTCCTAACCCTTCCCTCTTTATGTCTCCTTTCAGCATTGTCTTCTAGTGCTTCTTATCGGGTCCTACCTCCTGCTGAATTTTTCACTCAATTCCTGAAAACATTAAGGAGGCCTATACTGTCGGCACCCAAGAAGCACCCCAGCAACCATCCAAGTGATTGTCAACTGGTTAGCTGCTAATGTGTTAACCTTTGCTGTATGTCCACTTTTTTGCTATTTTTAGCCTAATAGTTTCCTAAGGTGAGCAGCACACTCATGGACCCATCCTTGGTTGTCCTCCCCACCCTTATATACTAGCATTTGCTACAGTTTCCTCTCTCCTCTATCTCTAATCAAACTGCTATACTCCTTATAGCCCCTGCTTGTCTACAATCCCGAGGTTTCCTACCTAAATAACAGTACATTTACTGCCTTCTCTATCCTTGGTTATCCTTCTTTTCTCCACTTATGCTCTCAGGTTATTGTGATTAGCTCTTCTATTTCCCCTCTCACCTTTTGTCTTACCCCTTGTGACTTTATCTGGTCCCTATCTTTCTTCCTGTATAACTACTTCTCCCTATCTTTCTTCCTGTATAACTACTTCTCCCAGCGACTACATTCTTACAGCTTGTTGTTGCTTAACCCAAGCTCCTAAGCGTTGTTCTTTTTCTTACCTGTACCCCCTTAACTCTAATGTGAAGCCTATTTCTCTTTGTTCTTTTCTGCTGCTACAAGTTACTTCCAATCTCACTTTTTCTCTCTCCTTACTCTTACATTCTCATTATACTCTCTCTTTACAAACTAAGTGGTGTCTCAATTCCTCAGCTGGACTGATTGCCTCGCTCTCTCTCCTCTGACTGTTTCTGCCCCCGCTTCTCCCCTCCCTACCCCTTATCCCACCCACCCCACGACCTCCTTATACCTCACAGTCCACACTTCTTAACGCACCTATCAGGTACTACTACCTCATTTGTAACTCTTCCCTCATAATTCTTTCCAACCCTCCCCACACTTCTTATCTCCCATCCCTCTTTTACACAGACCTATCCAGTAACTCTTACCTCCTAGCCTCCTCCTCCTATAAGATATATCTACTCCACCCTTCCACTATAATCTCTTCCCTCCTCCTCTCACCATGTCTCTAACCACTACCATTTCTACTTCCAAAAACCCTATAGCAAAAATATCTTAACTAAACTAGTAGCCCTGATAATTGTTTCTCTATTATTCACACTTCCTTACCTCTTGACTTCCTATGAAATAAAACTTAATTACCACCTTACAACCTTTTCAAAGCAAACTGCATCTGAACTCATATCCCTAAACTATAACCACTCTAACATTACTTCTACCTCCTCCTACCTTCTAGCCAAATATCATAGACTATCCCACACCAAATGTAATCTCATGGAATCTCATGTCAAAGAAAAGGACAAACTTAACCTAACAATTAAACCACACTCAGTACACAAGCCCACTACCCTGACAGATGGTGATATACACCCAAACCCTGGTCCTTCAAACATCCCTACCAAAGAAACCACTATAATCTCTAACTCACCCTTCCACTACCAATCTCTAATTCTAACACTTTACTTTTAGGACACCTTAATATTCAAAGTGTCAACAACAAAATTACTCAACTTCACTCTCTTTTGCAATGTCACTCTTTTGACATCCTCTGTTTAACAGAAACCTGGTTAAAACCCTACACTAAAGATACTGAAATCATTCCCCCAGGCTACAACATCCTTCGATTAGACCGCAATATACTGTAAGGGCGGAGGAGTAGCTCTCATTTTAAAACCGAACTTAATATTTCCGCAATACCCTATAACCCCCCTGAAAACACCAACACTGAACTCCTCATAACTAAGCTACAACTTAACCCTAATAAAGCCATCTACATTATCTGTACATACTTTCCACCTGGTAATAACTCACAAATATAGAAAGTATTCTTAGTTGGGCTTCAACCAATCACCCACAAGAAACTATAATACTTGGAGACTTTAACCTTGATTGGTTCTCAGTTAATTCTAACAACCCAGCCTCTCATATTAATCTCCATGGCTTTACCCAAACTATAAACACCACCACTAGAACTAATAAAACCAACAATAAAGAAAGTATACTTGATTGGATCCTGGTTAACAAACCCCAACTTAATTACCTAGCAGGAACCCTGCCTGATGATATCAGTGACCATAACTTAACCTATATCATTAGGCAAAAGAATATCACTACAAACACCCCTTCAGTCAGGACTGTGCGCAGTAATAAACATTTTAACCCCACTCTATTTAAAACTGAGCTAAATGCATGTGACTGGAATCCACTAAAAACTCTTCCCTTAATGAAGCAGTTCAATACTTTAATACCAAATTCTTAACAATCTTAGATAGCCATGCTCCAAAACGGATTATCAGAATAAAAGCTAAACCAGCCCCCTGGCTATCAAAAGAAACAAGACAGAAAATATTACTCAGAAACAAACTCTGGCTAAAATGGAGAACAAGTAAACTACCCTCAGATCATCAAACCTTTAGACACCTAAGAAACAATACCATACCAAAAGCTATTCTTTCTGATAAAAAACTACTATTGTAACCTCCAGCAATCTAATCATAATAATCCCAAAAATTTGGGCAACATTAAACAAACTTCTTCACCCTGGACAAACTTCCTCCCTCCCCTTGGGATCGGACAAAGTTTCTTCCTTGAAACTGCCAACACTTTCAACTCCTTTTCACTGATACTATCAACTCACTCATTTCACCTTTCTTCTGATAACTCTAATGTTCCTCAACTTGCCTCTTAATCTTCCAAACTTTTCTATACAGCCCACCTCTACTACCTTCATCCTAAAATGTATTCAAAAGCTCAAGCCATGTACCCCATCAGCTGACCAACTTCCATCTGAATTCCTTCAAAAGCAGCCACTGAAATAGCCTATCCCATATGTATTCTTATAAACAGAACCATTAAAGAAGGAAACATCCCTGATATCTGGAAAATCTCACATATTATACCCTTACATAAGGGAGGAAACTCTACAGAATATTCTAATTATAGACCCATTGCCCTCCTGTCTCCACTAGCAAAAATCATGGAGAAATGTATTCACCACCAACTAATGAATCACTTAACTAAACATAACATACTATCTCATTGCCAACATGGTTTCAGACCTTTTCATAGTACTACCACTGCTCTCCTTTCCTTCACACTGACTTCATTAAAAAAAACGCAATAATACCCTTCCTCTTCAACAGCACTTTCATCGACCTATTTGAAGCTTTTGGTCAATCAATCTTCCCTCCTCCCCTAAAATGAATCACTGCTATTGAACCAATGCTATCCAATGGTTCACCTCCTATCTTTCTAACAGGAAACAAGCTGTCCTCTGGGAAAGTAAACTCTCCTCTCTTCTCCCAATCTCACTCGGTGTACCACAAGGCTCAATTCTTGGACCCCTTCTTTTTCCCTATTCATAAATGACTTACAAGTAGCTATTCCCAAGCTACGTGCATACAATATGCAGATGACTCCACACTCATTTGCTCTGCTAAAACAATCCCAGAGCTTCAAATTATTACTCAAAAGGTATTCCATACTGTTGAAACATGGTTCTTAAAACGCTGCCTACTTCTTAATGCCAAAACAAAACTCCTCCTTTTCAAACCCACTACCAGATCCCCCCCTTTGGACTTCTCTATCTCTTCTATTAACAACACTCTCATATCACCTGACTCTACTACCAAACTGCTAGGTGTGACTATTGACAACAATCTTACCTTTGATTATCACATAAACAACACTATTAAAACTGTACATAGGAAACTGGGCTCCCTCTATAGAATTAAAACTTTCTTATCCCCAACAGCCAAAGCTACCTTGGCACACTCTCATCTCATTTCACTCTTCTATGCCTCACCAATCTATACTAACCTGAAGAAATCTAATCTTTCTAAATTGACCACCACATACAATAGTATAGCGAGATTTGTTACTGGTAATCAATTTAGAACTCACCACTGCCTGAACCTGAACAACTTCACTGGCTTGAATTACAAAACATGTTGCTTCTCTCCCAACTTCCCATCATCCAAAGAACTTTTATCAGCCAAACAACACTCCTTCATTTTCTAATCTCTTCACCCTTATTCTAACCTGAACTCACTTGGCTCCTCCAGCAAACTCCTAGTTACTGCTACCAAATCCAATAACCTTGCAGGAGACTCCTCTTCTCTAACTCCATTGGTAAACACTGGAACTTACTGCCCACTGAACTGACTTCTGTTTTATCTCCAGTCCTTTTAAACAAAACTTAGACTTTACCTTACTAAACACTGGCTATGTCCCTCCCTTAACCCAGACTGAAACCTGGTATTCGATTATTCCTAGTTCCCCTTTATCTCTGTAACTTCTGCTACCCTCTATTTTACTTCCTCACTACTCTATCATTTACCCCTCCTTTATTCCTTCTTCTTCCTGTTTATATTACTCAGTTTACTGAGGGTTCAGATAAATATCTATTCTACTTCCATACTGTCTTTAAATGTCCTTCTCTCTTTCTTATGATGTTTACTATGCTAAATAAGCTATGCTTGTGTTTTGCTTACAAGAACAATGAGTACATTATTGTACAAATGTTAATTCTGAATACAATAAGTTTGATTTTTTTAATATTTTCCTGATACAAAATATTTTTTATGTTTCTCTTTATTGCTTCTTATGTAATTAGTTACTATGTCTTTGTGGAGCTTTTCTCCCCGGGCCTCTGCTGAAAATGGAAATAGTTCCAGTTGGACTAGCCCGGTTAACAAATGTAAAATAAATAAAATAAATAAAAATCAGTACTACAGGTCTCATCATTGTCATGTTAATGCGATAATAAATCAGTACTACAGGTCTCATCATTGTTATGTTAATGCGATAACAAATCAGTACTACAGGTCTCATCATTGTTATGTTAATGCGATAACAAATCAGTACTACAGGTCTCATCATTGTCATGTTAATGTGATAATAAATCAGTACTACAGGTCTCATCATTGTCATGTTAATGCAATAACAAATCAGTACTACATGTCTCATCATTGTCATGTTAATGCGATAACAAATCAGTACTACAGGTGTCATCATTGTTATGTTAATGCGATAATAAATCAGTACTACAGGTCTCATCATTGTTATGTTAATGCGATAACAAATCAGTACTACAGGTCTCATCATTGTCATGTTAATGTGATAACAAATCAATACTACAGGTCTCACCATTGTTATGTTAATGCGATAGCAAATAAGTACTACAGGTCTCATCATTGTTATGTTAATGCGATAACAAATCAGTACTACAGGTCTCATCATTGTCATGTTAATGCGATAACAAATCAGTACTACAGGTCTCATCATTGTTATGTTAATGCGATAATAAATCAGTACTACAGGTCTCATCATTGTCATGTTAATGCGATAACAAATCAGTACTACAGGTCTCATCATTGTCATGTTAATGCGATAGCAAATCAATACTACAGGTCTCATCATTGTTATGTTAATGCGATAGCAAATAAGTACTACAGGTCTCATCATTGTTATGTTAATGTGATAACAAATCAGTACTACAGGTCTCATCATTGTTATGTTAATGCGATAAATCAGTACTACAGGTCTCAACATTGTCATGTTAATGCGATAACAAATCAGTACTACAGGTCTCATCATTGTCATGTTAATGCGATAATAAATCACTACTACAGGTCTCATCATTGTCATGCCCTTAATGAAATTGAATGGCTTGAAAAAAGACAAAAACGAGCACTTCAGCCGACAGTTATATTGAGTGCTAGTTTCTCTTTATCTATTTTTAAGTTTTAATGCAGTTCTGTGGACTACACTGTATGACCTTTTAAGACTAATATTTTACATTATTTGACATGTTTAGAAATGTCACATTGTGAACTGCATAATGAGAAAGCAACAAAATGCAGCATTTTATTAAATATCTGTGAAATGTTATTCTGCAATACTTGAATGGCTGTATGAGGCCATAAAACAACATACAGATGGTGTATTAAAGGAAACATGATAATGAACTACTTTAAACATGGTGATATATTTCTAAATTCTTCTATTACATCATAATTTAATCATACAGTAAAATGTAGATAGTCTTGTTTCTTGTCTGACCAACAGATCTCATCTTTTTTCATCTTTGAGAATAACCTAGTCTTGTTAAGTAACAACTGTGGGTCCACTTTGTAATTTTGAAATACTGAAATATCGAATTTCAGTATTTCGAAATCACAATCCCGAATGCTCACAAATGTGAAGCTTCACTATCCCAAGAGTCAGAATCCCAAAAATGCAATATAAACAAGCAGTATATCTCTAACAGGCTGTACGTCATATCAAACTGCAATGGCGTCTCTCTGCTTTCCCTCACCCGGAAGGATAGGAACCGTGTATGAAACTATAGTTTTACAAAAAGGGAAGAAAGTCCTGATAATAGACGGATATGTGTACCACTTGTAGAAGAAAGGACCTAACAGACACAACTGGTGTTGTAAGTGAAAGACAGCTATGAAATCCAAAGGTAAGTTAATAACAAGTCCTTTACATACCGTAGAAAAGGTGTGTAAATCAGCAGCACATAACCATAGTGGTGACCCAACAGAGATGGAGAGGTATAGAATGTGTGCTGAATTGAAGCACAGGGCAGCTGCCTCTAGGGATTCCCCATACCTACTTGTAGAGGATGCACTAATATGCACATCTCTAGATGTAGTCCAAGATCTACTGACCAGACGAATATTGTTACAGCAAGTGGGAAGGGTGCACAGGAAAGGTACAAAAACAACAGCAAGGGCTAGCCTCAATTTCTGCACACTAAACATTCAGGACTCCCCCAGTAAGAGTGGTGCATTCCTTGAGAAATGGGTAGTAGATGCTACTGGTGACAACATTGTGATAGTGTTCAGTACAGTCAATAACCTGTACAACCTCAAATGTGCCACCATTTGGTTGATAGATGGCACCTTCTTTTACAGGGGTGCCATCTGTAGACAGCTCTACAGTATCTAGTACTCCACTGTGGTGGATACAGTAGATCAGTCCCACTACTGTATTGCTTAATGAGAAGAAAGTCCCTTAGGGCATATAACACAATGTGGGACCATGTATTTCATCTATTGGAAGACAAGGGCTTTGACACCTCACTGCAATATGTGCTGTGTGACTTTGAAGTTGCTGCAATTAAGAGCATTAGGATTAATATCAATGCAGTGAAGTCAAAAGGCTGCTTGTTTCATTTTGGTAAGAATGTATGGCACAAGGTACAACAATTGGGATTGGCTCATTTATATAATAGTAATATCACTTTCCAAATAGTTGTTAAGTGTCTCATAGCACTTGCATTTCTGCCAGAGGACGACTTTGTACAGGTTTATTTGGACTTGAAAGAGACATACCCTCCAGAGGGGAAAAGAGTTGATCAAGTATTTTGGTGATTGATATGTCTTAGGACAGAAGAGGTGGTTTAACACCAGAACTGCTGCACTCTCTCGTTTTCCACCATTATTTCCAGTATGGTTATGGAATGTGCATGAAGTGAACTCCCTATTCCTGCCCCGAACTCAAAATTCAGTTGAGGCTTGCACCAGCAGCTGAAATGTTTATTGGGTGCAAAGGAAACTGACCTGTCAGTATTGATGAGAACATTAGCAAAGGAATAGGATAGGGTGGACGAGCTACGGAACCGCCTTGCTACTGGGTGTCCGCCCACACCAAAAAGATGTAGGGTACTGAGAAGACATGCACAATTTGAAAGTATACTGTCACATAGGGAGGAATATACAACTGTGGAGTTTTTGAAAGCTATTGCTAGGGTTTTACAAATGTGAGTACCAGAATACTGCGCTTGTATGCTATTGGAATGGAACATTACACGTTTGCCATTATGGTACACTACTGAGTGACTCTTTTCACTGCTTGGTGTTTCACAGAGGTGGAGGGATACAGAAAAACAAACAAAAAAAAAGACTCCAAAATATGGATTTCCAGTATTGTGATACTTTGGGAATGTGACGTTCGTAATTCTCTATTTTTCCGTTTGTGAGCATTTGGGATTGTGATTTCGAAATACTGAAATTCGGGATTTCAGTATTTCGAAATTACAAAGTGGACCCACAACTGCGCATCAAAATAACTCACATAACATTTTTTATTACAGTCTAACAAAATATTAACAGTGCTGCACAAGCCAATATTCGGCATTGTTTTCTTATTATCATTACAATAGTAAAAAATGTTACTTTTATTGTTATTCATCTAAATTTTAATCTTGGGCCAGATTTTGAAACAGAGTTGTATACAGCTCAGAATGCCAAGTAAGAGTTTCGTCAAACAGGCAGGTAGGTGATACCATAAAAGTAGTTACGAAATGCATATGCAAGTCAGAAGTGGCATATTAAAATATTGATAGTAGTTGTCATATGCATTCTCCCACACTCTGTCAATGGGAGAAGCAGAAAGCCTAACCCAGAAAGACAGCAGAGGCTGGGACTCAATAGGACTCAATATAAATATATATCATAGGTTTATAGGTTCATAGGTATAAACTAAGCTAACAACCACCCTAGCCTTCATAAGCCTAGTTAAGCAACCCAACCCAATTGTGTCCCTGTGTATCATGGAGGAGGTATGTTAGTCAGAAAGTTTCTAAAGGTGATGTGGGGAAGGGATATGTTAGTTTGGGGATAGTTACTGTCTGCCTCTGTCTATCACAGACATGGGAGCCAGACACCAGGTAAATTTCTGATTGTCCTTTAAGATGTTATTTGTAATATCTAAGGTCATCTCTAATGAGAGGGTTGGTGACATGGACAACTTGCTTAAGGAGAAAGAGTTAATTTGGGAAATACGTCTTAATGCCTGTATGAAGCCATGAATAAATGACAGTGTGTCTATCTCAAGTATTCTTAAGATTAAGGCCAATGAGATTTAAAATAATGAAACTTGTTTATTTTACGTTTTGGATGTGTTTAGAATGAATTCATCAATTATTTTTGAAAGATAGAACAAAGAAAAAACTGCTGAGGTATGACTCCAGAGTCACCAAAATCTTTTCAAAAATAAAACAAATGCAGTGATATCCAATATGTATGCAGTACTGATTTAATCTCACACAAGCGCTTTCACATCAAGCTTCATCAGGTGTATATAGAACCACATAAAAAAACACCTTATATAACAATTCATTTATATCACATGACTTTCATTGAGTAAAAATTAAAAAAAAACATACCCTTTAATAACTAAAAACTAAAAAATTTATAAAATCTAACTATATATATATATATATATATATATATATATATATATATATACATATAAAACTATATATGCATATATAATAAATATAATACAGAATACTTAAATTACATATAAATATATATAATAAATACAATAGATAAAACACATTTCATTCATATATTTACCTACGTAAACACCTTTTTCTAAGCATAGGTTTCATGGGGACTGTGTCATTGAGGCCATGGCCATAGTTAGCCCTAAGCATCTCAATCCATTTTGCTTCTATTTCTTCCGTCTTGGCTCTAATGTCTCCACCCCTTGAACTATCATATGTCCTACTAACTACTAAGAATTGAAAACTATGATTCTCTCCCACATTTAAAACATGCTTCGCTAGTGCATTTATACGCGTACCTTTCCTAATATGGTATACATGTTCTCTAATTCTTTCTTTCAATGTACGATCTGTCTTACCTATATAAAATTTATTACAGACTACACAATTAGCCAGATATATAACATGACTAGTGTCACATGTTGCACTAACCCTGATATCATAAATATGTCCAATGTCAGGGTGTTTAAATTTTTTTTCTTTATTTATATATTTACAAAATGTGCAATTACCACAAGGCTCAGTACCTACAACTTGATTCAAATAAATTTCATCTCTAGGTGTACATAATCTTCTCTTCAAATTCTTTTTGTTCTTAAATGTAAATTTGGTGACTCTGGAGCCATACCTCAGCAGTTTTTTCTTTGTTCTACAATTTTGCGTTTTTTCTGCAGAGGTATTTGGTGTTTTCTGTGCTTGTTTTTATTGCATATTTGAAAGATGTTATGTACTGTATCTTTAAGATGATTGTATTTTTTTTCTGTGATTGATTAATCAGTTTTGATGGACAATGCATCTTCTGTGTGGAGACATGCGTGAATGGGGGTACCTTCGTTGAAGGTTGTACATCAGGGCTGGCAACTCGGTATGTAAAAATCTGCTGCCAATCATTAGCGTACCGGAGTTCCGCTGTGGCGACCCCTAACCGGGGAAAGCCGAAAGATACAACAACAACAACATATAAGAATTGGAAGTTGTTGATGTGTTAACTCTGATGAAGTCCCATTTTGCATAGTGGAATGAAAGCACTTAGTTCATTATTAATAAACTTTGACAACTTTTATTTGAAGTCGTTGGTCTTCCATGAATCAATACATGATCAGCAGGAAGTGGTGCGCTTTGTTATTTTGTTATAATTCAGGGGTTTTTTTTTTTTTTTTTTTGCTGTTTCATTGTTAATACATTTCTAATTTCCTATGCATTGCTCAAAGTTATGCTTAAATAAGGTTAGGGATGGATGGACTCTGCTTCACAATGATGTGGAATCTGTTCTAGAGCATGGGAATCCTCTGAGATGCATAGCTGTCTTATCAACATGTTCTATTGATGTCGCAAGCAAAATTTAAATCCTTGAATCTAGTGGTTCTGATGCTGTTTTTTTTTTTGTGGATGTGCAAGAAGGTCCAACAGAAGTATAAGAGACTGATTATAGAGAGAGAAGGCTTTAAGGTGATCCATATAAGACAATGTGTTTACACCCCAGATTCTCCTCATAACGAACTTTTGTGGGTATTCCATCGGTTGCATATGTCTGGTCAGGAACATGCCCAAGTGGGCATTATACTCAATGATGAGTCTGATAGGGGCCAAACAAAGTGGTACTATGACTTCCTTGGACCTGGATGGCATGATCTTACTTATAGGTTGGGTGACATAGAATTATTTTCTAACTACCTTGCCTACATGTTGGCCAAAGGCCAGATTACTGTCTACACATGTTCCTAGATTTTTGACTACCAGGTCAACTCTTAGGGGTGTTTTATCAATGGAGTAATTAGCCTGGGTGGTACTTTTCACAAAAGGCACTATAATGCATTTCTTGGCACTGAGTTTTAATCCATGACTTTAGCACCAGTCCTTTGTCTCTGTTAAATCCCCTTGTAAGATGTTTGTGTTCTGGGGGGAATCTATAATAGCTCATAATGTGCTGTCATCTGAGAACTTATCAGCCAAAGACCCATTTGGATGAGTTGCCTAGTAACTATGAACCTGTTGCTTGTTTGTCTGTTTGTCAGCCATTTCAAAGTTTCAGATGATTCCAAATTAGGACCTGCCATTGAGTTGCCAATTGAGAGGATGCCTGAGGAATGGAGAAAAAGTGTATTGCTACCGATTTTTAAAAATAAGGGTGATGTGCAGAGCTGTAGTAACTACAGAGGGATTAAATTGATCAGTCACAGCATGATGTTATGGGAAAGAGTAGTGGAAGCTAGGTTAAGAAGGGAGGTGATGATTAGTGATCAGCAGTATGGTTTCATGCCAGGAAAGAGCACTACAGATGTGATGTTTGCTCTGAGAGTGTTGATGGAGAAGTACAGAGAAGGTCAGAAGGAGTTGCATTGGGTCTTTGTGGATTTAGAAAAAACATATGACAGGGTGCCTAGAGAGGGGTTGTGGTATGGTATGAGGAAGTCAGGAGTGTCAGAGAAGTATGTAAGAGTGCTACAGGATATGTACGAGGGTAGTGTGACAGAGGTGAGGTCTGCAGTGGGAGTGACATATGCGTTTAAGGTGGAGGTGGGATTACATCAAGGATCAGTTCTGAGTCCTTTCTTATTTGCAATGGTGATGGAAAGGTTGACAGACGAAATCAGACAGGAGTTCCCGTCGACTATGATGTTTGCAGATGTGTCAAAGGAAAAAACTTCAAAGACCAATTCACGTTAGGTTCAAGCAAGGCACCCATTATTACTTGCAGTAAGGAGACAAAGCATGTATGTACAGGATTTGTCTCGATAATTAATGATTAGTAGGTTATACTTATACAGTTCTCTTCCTGTCACATAGAAAATGTTACATTCTATTGATGATGTAGATAGACACAGCTTTCTGTAAGTTCTACAGAAAATATTGTTAGACTTATTGCTGACCAAGTTAAAAATATCTGTCATTCTGCAAAACATTTTGAGAAAAACAACCTGGCCTTGGGTTTGTCAGCCCATTTCAGCATTTCAATTCTTCTATTGTACTGTTCTAATACATGTGTTACATTTTACCTAGATTCAAGGTACATTTCTAGCTTTAGTACAAGTAATGCTGACTACGGTTTAAACTTTCAAGCATCTATTGTTTTCTTTATCAATAGCTTCTAGCAGCTGCATGTTTTCTCATGACATAAGCAGAAATCAATATCCCTTTGTTAATTTTCATGACATTAGCAGAAATGAATTACTTCTTTTGTTATTTGCTGACATTAGCCAAAACAGAATACTTCTTGTTAAGTTTCTAATGGCTGTGCAGATTCATGCAGTGTGAACAGAATAAATGTATTAACCCTTTTACATCTCGAATGCACTAAATGCACTAAGCATGCATATTACTATTACATATTTTTTTAACATTTCCCCCCTTTTAATACTTTTATTCTACTTTCAAGATAAGCATAAACAGTTTTTCTTCCCCTAACCTCTTCCTACTCAGGATTTGAAGTTAAGAGAGTCATTCAGTTTAAACTTATAAAAGCTTTTTCAGATTTTTAACAATTCTTCAAGTTCAGCATCTTGGTATAAGGTTTCTGAAACTGACATGTCTATAAAGTCTTTAATCAGTCTTTTCATGCAGGGGATGCAGCAGCACACACATACCACCAGTAGGAACATTCCTACACAGATGGCAATCAGGATGTTCATCAGGATACTGCCCCACCCCCCAAACAATTTCTGGAAAAAGTCTGTCAATGAATTTGGTCCTGGTTTGGTCATGGCTGACACCTGCTGAATTACCTCAAGATGATTGTCTATCTCGTGTTTATGGTCAGGAATATACGAACAGCACTCCTCCTGGATTAAAGCGCA
Source organism: Protopterus annectens (assembly GCF_019279795.1). NCBI lineage: Eukaryota > Metazoa > Chordata > Ceratodontiformes > Protopteridae > Protopterus > Protopterus annectens. Next base: position 1,360,981,784 of record NC_056729.1, on the reverse strand, counting down.
CGTACCTCCTCTCACCGCTAGGATGAAGTCGAGAGCCATGCGGTTTTGAAGCACTACAGTTCTCATGGCAGTCAGTTCATCAGTCACCAATTCTAGGGCAGAAAAGGATGCATTGCTCATTATTTCGAGAAGTTTAGACAATTTTCTCAATTCCCAGATTGATTTCGTTGCTCTATATGCTGGCAGTACACCTGCCCACGAGATGATGGTATCACCCAAGTCCATATGTGACAGTCCATTTTTCCCTAAGCTCACAGCATGATGTTTTTTCCAGCCTGCATTGATTTGTCCCACTGAATTGACAGGCTTCTTGATTTCTCATCGAACATTCCGAATTTTCCCTTGAGCTAAAACTGCTGTGTGTCGTATGGCCAGAACCAGGTACCCCAAGTAACAACTGCCGGACCAATTCTCAGGTAACCACTTGTATGCTTTCCTACCACATACAAAATAACAGTCTTCTACTTTGGTAGTAACTTTACTATGTCCTGGCTCTGGATGAAACTTTTTTTGTCTATCATAGACAGTTGTTTATAAAGGTCAGCATTATGTTTTACTTCATCAGTTCTCCTATGCATCAGTTCAACAAATGAATCATAGCTTCTGTTGCAATAGGACCCTGTGTTATCAGTCTTATTGTAGCATCTATAAGGAACAGTCACATTGCAATTGCTCCAACCCACCTGAACTGTATCATTTTTGTAAAAACACACAGTCCCCTTCTGTCGAACAGACAAGTGCAATGCTACTTTATCTTGTGATGTGACATCTGATGTATCATAGACTAAATTTTCCCAGGTCTTGTTGGCTCCTAGGGGGACTGAAGTTAACAATAACCCCCCATATGCTGTTGGCAAAGCTGTGCAAATCCAGCAATTCGAAACATTGAAGGTCTCAGCATACACATATTTGATTGCCTAGTAAGTGTTAAAGTTTGGGTGCCACTCTGTGTGCCACTCTGCATGGTTGTTCAGTTCAGTTTGTGTGGCTGTGAAAAGGAATGGCCACAACAAAAAGATTATTGTCACTAGTACAGTCAATAGGATGGTTATGCAATACTTCTGAGGAAACGGTTGTTCTGCATTTCTGTTTTCTCCGACTCTTCCGAATAGGTGCATTTGGATCTTACTGGATTCTGTCATCTTTATTTCAGACATGTGTTCTTACTCTCTGCCCTAATAGGATCTTCATCACCGATGGTTTCTTCACTGGGGTTGAGACAGATCAGTCCTATTGATCTGACCCCCCTTTGTAGCCAGACTTTGTGCTGAAGGCCCCGATGGAGAGGTAAGATTTTTGTCCAGTTCAAAGTTCTTAACAAGTTTGCAGTGCATCAGGTGGATTCACGAAGCTTGCTCTGCTATCTTGACTGCAGTGGGTGTCGAAAAAAGCACCTGGTAGGGACCTTCCCACCTCGGTGATGACCAGTTCTTTTTCTTGACAACTTTTATCCACACCCAGTCCCCGGGTGTCACTGCCACTTTTGATGTCTCAGTTTGTTTTCTATCTGAAACAGAATTTGACTGCAACAGATGTTTAGAATTCATGACTTTCTTCATATATTCAGCTGGTGTAAAATCAGCTTCTTGGTCTGATGACATGAGAAGTTTCCACTGGGGTGTATAGTAAGCCCTTCCAAATAACTTTTCAAAAGGAGTCAATCCTTTTGCTGTAGGGACAGTTCTCATGCTCAACAGTGCCAGGGGTAAACAGTATATCCAATTTTTCCCTGTCTCAGCTATCAATTTTCTCAATTTGTTTTTTAATATACCATTATGCCTTTCAACTAGCAATGCAGATTGTGGATGGTATGCACAATGATTTTTTAAAGAAATACCAAAATGCTTACTTAACTGCTGTATGGTTTGGTTTACAAAGTGTGTACCATTGTCACTGTAGATCCTTTCCGGAATGCCGAATCTAGGGATGATTTCTTTGACAAGTACTTTTGCCACCGTGGCTGCATCTGGATTTTTGGTTGGAAAGGCTTCCACCCATCTGGAAAACATATCTACAATGACAAGACAATACTTATTTTCACATTTGTTCAGTTCTATGAAATCCATACAGATAGTGTGAAATGGATATGGTGGTGTAGGGAAATTCCCTTGCTTGGGCTTTAATGCCCCTTGTGCATGATGTTTGTTACAAATCTGACACGTCAAACAAACTTTTTTAGAGTAGTTTGTAAATCCATATGTTGTGAACACCTGGTTCACCAGCTGTACCATCCCCCCTGTTGAGACATGGCACTGTCCATGGCTCAACAAAGCTGCATATCTAAACAAATTAGATGGTAGTATCGGTTTCCCTTCTCTAGAGATGTACAGCCCCTTTTCGAGAATTGCTCCTCATTTTACCCATCATTGTTTTTCAGCTTGCGTAGTGAGTGTCTGCATTGTTTTTAACATATTTAAATCTAAAATCTCAAAGGGTTGTAATTCCTCATTTAAAAGAAATACTTCTGAGGCTGCTTGTTTTGCAGCTGTATCAGCTCTCGCATTACCTTTTGAAAACCTATCTTGTTGCTTGGTGTGAGCTGTGCATTTACAAATGGCTACTTTCTGGGGTAACTGAATAGATTCTAAAAGATCTAAAATAAACTGTGCATGATTGATAGTTTTGCCAGTAGATGTTATAATTCCTCGGTTTTTCCACTGTTGTGCAAAAACATGTACAGTAGAAAATGCGTACTGGCTGTCAGTAAAAATGTTTACACATTTACCCTTTGCTAAGGTACATGCCTGTGTCAAGGCAATCAATTCTGCTGCCTGTGCAGATAAGTTGTGTGGTAAAGGTTTTGCTTCTATAATTTCAGTATCAGAAGCTATTGCATATCCTACTAGGTTCTGTCCTGCAGGACCCCTTTTGCATGAGCCATCCACGTAGTATGTCACCTCGGCATCATCCAAGGGGACATCCGTGAGATCTTTTCTAGGTAGTGGGTGCAGCGTGGCATCTGCAGGGGTTGGGAGCAGAGTAGAAGGATTCAAAGTCATGCATCGCTCAATTGTCATATGAGGTTGGCTCAACAATATAGTCGTACAGGAAAGATGCCTAGCAGGGGAAAGATATGCCACCTTTTCTTGTAGTAAAATAATCGTGACTGCATGAGGCACTCTCAAAGTGAGAGGGTGGAATAAGACTACTGAGGCCGAAGCCTGTACTGCCATTGCAGCTGCAACTACTGCTTGTACATAGTGGGGTAAGGATCATGCCACTGGGTCTAGTTGTGATGAATAGTAAGCAATGGGGCGTTGCTTATCCCCATGCTGCTGTGTTAGCACTGATGTCATGTAACCCTGCTTACAATCTACAGTTTGGAAAAAACGTTTATGGTAGTTTGGTAATCCCAGAACTAATGAGGATGCTATTAACTGCTTCAGTTTGCAGAAAGCAGATTCTGCTTCTGGTGTCCATTGTAATAAATCCTGTGCTGCCATAGGCTTCTTATATATAAGGTTAGTCAGAGGTGCAGATTACAAAGCATAGTTTGGAATCCAGCTCCAGCAAAAATTAGTTGTACCCAGGAAGGACATAATTTCTTTCTTGGTAGTGGATTTTGATGCTTGCAAAATTGCTGCCTTTCTGTCCTCATCTAGTGTTCTGCCTTCCTTGGATATTACATATCCTAGGTATTTGACTTGTTTTTTCCAAAGCTGCAGTTTACTTTTATTTACCTTATGTCCTTCAGCGGCTAAAAATCGTAGAAGTGCTATGGTATCTTCTCTACAATCCTGCTGGGTGGGGACTGCCAGCAAGATGCCATCAACATAAAGTAAAATCTGACTGCCTCTTAGTGGTGTGAATCCCGCCAAGTTGCTTGCCATTTCTTGTGAGAATATTGTTGGACTTTCACAATATCCCTGTGGTAGTCGAGTATATGTATACCTTTTCCCCTGAAATGTGAATGCAAACCAATACTGGCTGGCAGGGTGTATCGGTATAGAAAAGAATGCATTGCTAATGTCTACCACAGAAAAATACTTCTGTTGAGGTTTTAAATCATTCAACAGGATGTGAGGGTCTGGCACCGTAGGTGCCCTTGATATTACTGAATCATTTACAGCTTGTAAATCTTGGACCATACGCCATTCTCCATTTGCCTTTTTGACTGGAAATAAGGGTGTATTACATGGTGAATCGGGAGATTCTACTAGTATCCCTCCTTTAAGTAAACTACATATTTAAAACACACTGTAGTAAGTGGTGCTGTATTAAACGAACAATCAACAAAGTGAATCAAAGAACGCATGCATTTATGCATGGACCTAAAAATGTGTGCAGGATTTGAAAACAAACCAAAGGTACACTTAATCTGCTACTGGCCAAATACATTTTCTATGAACTTGTGTTTCAATGTAGTTTTAATGTAGTTGAGTCTCAAGGGCAGAAAGGTATACTGCTGTTCATGCTAAATCTGTTTTTATTGTGAGACTATATTGTGTTATTTAGCAGATGGCTATCTGTGCTTGTGCTACAAAATTTGGAACACGTTTTAAATTAAATCCAAATATCTGTAATCATTGTAGAAGTAAAGAATAAAATAGCATGCACAACTGACAGGTTTGAGCAGTGTTCTATGGTAACTGGGAGAAAAGAGAGAAAGAGAAAGAGAAAGTAATGGGACACTGGAATGACTGCTAGGTGAGAATGCTGGGGGTTGGGAAGGCTATTGTGCCTAGGGCCCCATTTGACCATGATATGGCTCTGAAGACATCAGAAACTAAGCCAATTATTAAAGTCAATCATCTTTTGTTCATACTGTGCCATTGCTCTTGGTGAAGGTAGAATGCTGCTCAATGCAATGCACATACCTGCCTGAGAAACATATTCAGAGAGAGCTCAGTAATGTATCTCTGCATATAGTCCAGGGAATATGTCTCAGGTCATTAACACCCACAAGGATTATGGTAGAATCATTATGGTAGCTGTTGTGTGATGACTTGAATGAATGTCTAACTTGGCAGAACCCGGCTCCACACAAGCAACTAGCCATTATCTTCTCCTTGTTCAGTTTTGTGAGTCACCATCTTTGTGCCATACAATGGAGTGCCCTATGACAAGAGTCCTGGTAATGTGATTGCTTGTGGGGCATCTGTGTGCCATACAATGGAGTGCCCTATGACAAGAGTCCTGGGTAATGTGATTGCTTGTGGGGCATCTGTGCACCATACAATGGAGTGCCATATGACAAGAGTCCTGGGTAATGTGATTACTTGTGGGGCATCTGTGTGCCATACAATGGAATGCCCTATGACAAGAGTCCTGGGTAATGTGATTACTTGTGGGGCATCTGTGTGCCATCCAATGGAGTGCCCTATGACAAGAGTTCTGGTAATGTGATTCCTTGTGGGACATCTGTGTGCCATACAATGGAGTCTACTATGACAAGAGTCCTGGGTAATGTGATTGCTTGTGGGGCATCTGTGTGCCATATAATGGAGTGCCCTATGATAAGAGTCCAGGTTAATGTGTTCCTTTGCCTTATGGACTTCAAACCTCTCAAATGTCCAGATTTTCACACAATGTCTGGATTTTTGCCTCATATTTTTGGTGTATTCTTCATAAAATTTGTGGTTTTCCAGCAAATCACTGAGGACCAAAGTCAATAAATAATTACACACATTTGAGTCTTAGACTTCCTATCCTTCAGAAAATGCATGCTAACATGAAGCCTCTTATTTTAGCAACTTTCTACATTTATAAGAGTAATATTTGCTATCTGTTCCAATTTCTGGGCTTTTGTCCCCTGCTTATTTTAGGCTTTGTCCAGATTTCTTGCACTAAGAAGTTGAGAGGTATGATGGGCTTGACTCTTTGGTCTAAGTTGGGTGTATTCATATGTGTGGTATTTGATGCTGCTTTTGATGAGTGTAGGATAGGCATTGATTTTATAGGCTTAGGAGATCTTTGAGGTTTGAGAAGTTTGCTTTTTAGTGTGTTGGTATAATGTGTGGTGGACACTATGTGCAGTAGATGTAGAGAGTGTGTATTCTTGACAACCTTGTTTGTATGCGAGATTTTGCTTCCAGTGTAGTTGTGTATATGCACCCTCCTATGCTATCTTTGTTTCTTTAAGGATTAAATAGCTGTTTGTGAACATGAAACAATTATTACATTGTCTCAGAATGCTCATATCTACCAAGATGGCTGTGGAGACATTTGGAAATTGCATATCCATGTTGTCTGGATCTGTATTTGGTTGGGCTACTGTAGGTTATGGACTGGGTTGTACAGAGGTCTCCTTGGGTGGTCTGTGGGATTTGGCAGTAGATAGGTTAGATTGTGCTAAAATTTGATAGTAGTGCTTTTTAACTCAGAAGCTAGCTGCTCTAAGCTTGTCTCATTGAATGGCTTTGTTTTAGCTATATTAATGGCCCTAGACTCCTTACAAGCCTAGCCATATTTATCTTGAGTTGTCCCAATTGTTACAAGTTTGGTGAGTGAAGTTCGCAGAGGTAAGGGTTTATGGTATTTAATATCAACTTCCTCTGTCCAGAATGGGCATGGGCACCAACCCAGGACTGAATCTGTGGTCACTCATCCATTGATCTAGGTAGTGTTTGAAGAGGGTCAGGGAGGGGCTTTGTTTCAGGTGAATTGGAAGTTTGTTCCATTGAAGTGGCAGTCTCTGGCAGATACTCTATCTCTCTGGCATGACCTGTTCATATCAGAGGCTAGGTTAAGATTCCTGAAGAGAGACTGACCCTAATGCAGTTTGATTTATGAATGTGTAGCATTTTCATCAGGGCTGGGTCAAAGACTGTGCTGTAAGCCAGGCACAGATCACCTCTTAGTAATGTGTAGCAGACAGAATACAGTGACAGGGCTTTCAGTCTTTCTGCATAAGACTTGTTTTGAGTACCCTGTAATTTCTTGTTGAGAAACCTCTGTGATCTATCCAATTGTTGCAGGTATGTGGTGAGGTATATGCAAAAAGGAGCATTGTACTCAATTACTGGTCTGATGAAGTTATAGGTTTCACTTCTAAGAGTGTTTTTATAGATAAAACTCACTATCTAGGCTTTTCTATCTGTACATGGCACTGGTGATCTCTTAATGTAAAAATACTGAAAAGATTGCTTGAGAGTGTAATACTATAACAAAACAACTAAAGCAAACTACATAGACAAGACAAAGTGTTAGAGACCTTTAAAATGATTTAAAGGCAAAATCAGCAAATAAAGCAGTAGCACTCTGAAGCAATAAACTGAAGTGCAAAACAATAAAATAGATCTCTTATCTGCCAACAATAGATCAGGATTAACTCAGGACCATTTTGGAGCATAGAGAGGATGCCAGGCAGATAGGAGCTCTGGGAAAATGAGCAGGAGACAATCTGCAGTAAGGGAGGTTTACTCAACAGCAATACTGGTTTGCTGGGTCGGCACTTGCAATTATGAATATATGGAAAACAACGGGTATGAAAAGTGCTTAAAAGCTTACACAATAGATAATAGCAATGAAAGAGGGGAGAGAGGGACTTTGGAAGTCAGATTACTATAAGGTGCAGAAGCGAGAGACCCAGCCTTTTAAAACCACAACAGGAAAAGAGTGGGAGGGTTGAGGAAAAATTCAGTCTGCCAGAAGCAGTCTTCCTAGAGAGGGATCCAATCAAATAAAGCCAATATCGGAGCTTTAATCCAATGGTTAGAATTTTAGAAACTTTAACTTCATTTTTATTTATTTATTTATTTTACATTTGTTTACCAGAAAAGTCCATCTGGACACAGGTCCTTTTTCAGTGGAGGCCCAGGGAGAAAAGCTCCACTTTATACATAATGTTTACATAAAATCATAAATCACATGACAATAACATACAAAGTACTATGATGCAGTTATTGCTTAAAATAAAATCAATATGAAATGCAATAGTACATAGCATAGCACATAGAAAATGAAATAGAAATGCAATATCTCAGTGTGGGCTGATGCGGGTACAAGGAAGAGGGGAAAACAGAAAGGCACTGAAATACAGCTTTAAACAGGTACATGATAAGCAGAATACAAGACTCTAACAGCAAAACTTGAATAAAAGTAGATGTAAAAGTAATGAAGCATAAACCCTGGAGCAGAATACACAGTACTGACACTGCTGCAATCCCACCACACACCAAGGCGCCAGATTATGCAGAAATTTACCAGTAATGCTGTTTTTGGAAAACACACTGTAATAAATGACTAAACAAGGCTCAAATCTGACAGCAGCTCACAGTTCTGATACAAACTGTGAATGAAACTACAAGATTAAGGTCTCAGACAGGGATCAAAATACAAACAGCTAGCTTTTTCAAGTAATTCAATGCACATATATATTAAGAATAGTTGTAGATGTGGCCTGTTGTTGCTAGGAAATGCCCAGAGTGGCAGCCTAAACTTCAGTACTTCATTATGCATCTCTTAGACCAGGAAATCACAGAAAAGTGCTGGCTGGATAGAGAGGTGGTGCAGATTGTCTGTGGAATGTGTGCATCCCATATGTCACCATGCAGTTAGAAATGTTCCTGGCAGTTATGTGCCACAGATTCTATGAATATATCTAGTTAGCAGAAATGCCACAGGAGTTGCAAACTGCCATGGAGCAGTTCTATGTCATAACTAGTATTCATCAAGTGCAACAACTTGAAAACCTGGAGCACTTCTGTGTCATAACTAGTATCCGTCATGTGCAACAACTTGAAAACCTGGAGCACTTCTGTGTCATAATTAGTATCCATCATGCAACACCTTGAAAACCATGTGCCAATAAAACTACATTCCAGGTGAAGAAAGTGAACACTTCTGTAACTGGAAGGGGTGTACCTCCCTCAACTTTCTGATAACATGCTTGACAGAAGGTCTCATCATAAACTTGATAGCAACAAACCCTGGCAGTGTACATGATGCCTTCATATGGAGGGACAGTGCCCTATGAGCAAAATCTGTGAAGGACATAGATCTGTAAGGATACATACTGGGCCTGTATATAGGCATGCAAAGTGATATGTGTGCATCTGCAACACTGAAACCTGCACCAATAGACAAATATATGTTTTTTTACAAACAGATGAAAGTTGTTATCCACTGAAGCCTTGGCTGATGACACGTGTAAGGAATCCTTTCAGTCCTGTTGAAGATGTATAAACTAGAGGACAGGCTCTGACACATAAAATATCATTGAGAATGTATTTGGTGTGGTGAAAGCCTGATTCAGATACCTGGGCACCTCTGGCAGTGCACTGCAGTATGTACTAGGTGTGGGTTGCCACTGTGTGTGCTATATTGCACAATGTACATAGCAGCAAAGCATGGCATTCTGCCAGCACATAGTGTTAGTGAAGACCTCATGAACCTCAGCCAGCCACATTTCATGAACTACAGGCACCTCTAGTACATAAGGAGGACACAGTGGCAGTATCACCATGGCATTGGCGATGCAGGTTGTGGCCATATGACCAAACATATACAATGTGACAAACTCTAGTTCACGGCTATGAGCTGTGACAAGCCACATGTGCATATGTACACAGTGAAACGTGATGGCTAGCATGACATGGTCAGTGTCCATAATACAAACTAATGGACACATCCACAGGTGTAACCTGTAAGCAGTACTATCATACAGTAATACATTAATCGCTTCCAGCTACATGCATGTATAGGACATACAAACGACAATCACAGATCTGTAGGCGTATACTATATGGATAGTAATAAGGAAATGCTGCAATACTATCACAATGTGCCAGTACACTCAGAAATACAATATTGTCATGGTATACCGAGGGATATGCTAACTGTGTGTGTGTCCCTGTTGTGTAATGCATCACTCTACAAAAAGAAGTATGTGACTGTGTACACATGATTGTAACCATAAAGCCATCCACACACATAGGACAAAAAAGGATTACTATGTATATACAGATATAATATAATGATTGCATGTCACAGACAACTGATGGGAAGTAAATGTAAGCCAAGTGGTGGAGGAAGGGGGGGGTCACATACCATATGAGTACAAACATCAACAGGGTGCCGGGAGGACTTAAGATAAACTGACACTGACTATAAGATGGCACATGGGAAAGTGAAGATGTGGCCAGTAATGTCATGTATATACATGCAAGTGCATCATCTGTACAGTACAACACAGCAGGGTCATGTCCCAGCGCATTGCGCAGTCTGAATCACAGTGATAGATAAAATCACAGTAGACTCATATGCCCTCAGTCAAGGGCCCACATATGTACAATGCATGTGCAGCAAATGGGTATGGATAGCACACTAATCAGAGTATAGTAAAAGGGATGTCACTATCAGCATGTTGGAGTAGTTAACATTGGCAGATGTGTACAAGTATGTGATGCAGGTAAACAGTAAATGTGGAATAGGTATGATAGTAACTAGATAAATATGCTAGTCATAGTACATAAGCATGTCCACATACAGTGTGAGAGCAGACATTACCCACATGTGCAAAACGTAGCTGCTCCTAACAAATGCAAGTGGTTTACAACAAAAAGACAGACAGATGGGTAGCATATAAAAGCAAACATCAGTGCGAATATATTGCCCTAACACAGGAACAATGTATGCACCAGTGGTATACAGATGTGAAACACATTGACATGATAATGAATTGCATACCACCTCTTATAGGCAGTCATCTGAAAACATATGGGTGAGTAACAGGTAAGCTGATATGAATGGTGCACAGCATGCCTGAAAGCCCATGACATCAGACAGATGTAGTGCTCACATTTCCAGCATTGGTGATAGATGGCAAAGCAGTCATCACTACAGGCAAGTGAAGGTGATAATGTTCAGGAAGCTCTAGCTCAGCTTTGGATGACCACATTGCCACATGCTGCCATATCTGTAACTGACCCTGACAGTGTAGTAGCTGACATGTACCTGAGGCAGTATCATTACTGTCATCTAGTGGAGTAGATGACTCCATGAAATTAATACAGCTGCAGGGCAGTAGAGGGTGTTTGTCACCAGGTTTTGCAGAAAGCTGATATTTGTTTTGTAGTCTATTTTTGTACAAAACTGTAAATTGTAATGATATCTGTGTTTAAACTCGTTTTGTAATTAAATTGTTAATCTGGAGCTTTTCTCCCCGGGCTTCCACTGAAAACGGGCCCCCAAGCCCAGTGGACCTCCCTGGTAATCAAACTGAAATAAATAAATATCAATGCTACCAATGATGCACGATGGGTGGTGATGTGAAGGATAGACTGACTTGCATGGGCGATCCTTGCTCTAAGGTTTGTGCCACAGTGCACGTAAAGTCATGTACAGCAAGTGCTATATCCTGACAGTGCACATACAGCGCACTGTCAGGATATAGCACTGACAGTGCACATACAGTGCCTACTCCAGCATCCACATGTTGTCCGACAAAGGACATGAGCTCTGCATGGTACCATTAAAGGCAGTCAGTACAGCTACCTGTTGTGTGATAAAGTCAGTGGTCACAACCAGGGCATTATGAGTGGAACAGTTAAGCTAATGTACCCAATCATTAGACTGTAGTAGCAGGTGGAGACCCATAATGATGCATCTATAGGTTCACAGGTTCATAGATGATTACTAAGCTAACACCCCTAGAGGCCTTTCTAAGCCTAGACATGCTTTCCCAAATGTATCAGGTATGGTTTGATACCGTAGAGTAATTTTAGGGGTTGGATATAGGCTTGTACAATGGGTGGTAAGCTTTTACAGGCTGCCTCTGTCCATAAGAGGCATAGGTGCTAGACTAGGGTTAACCTTTTGAATCTTCATCCAGTGGTCCAAGTTAAACTTGAATTTGGTTTAGGAAGAACTCTGCATTACATGGATGGGACACCTGTTCCAGAGGAGGGGAAGCCTCTGATACACATACCTCTCCATCCATCATGTCCTATTTATGTTGTAGCTGAAGTTTAAGTCCCTCGAGCAGCTATTTCTGATGTTATTTGTTTTGTGTATGTGCAACATCTCCATCAGAGTGGGTTCAGATGAAGCTTTGTAGACCAGGCATAGATCACCTTGTAGCACTCTGTACAAAACCATGTACAAGGAGAGGGCTTTGAGGCATTACATATAGGGCATGTGGCTTATGGCCTGTATTCTTTTTGTGAGGAACCTCTGTAGACACTCCAGTTATTGCAAATGTCTGGTGAGACTCATACTGAAGGGAACATTATTTTCAGTAGTTGGTCTGGAGTACAGCAAAACAATGACATCCATGGACCTAGATGCCATACCTTTTCTTATAAGTTTTGCAACGTAAAATGATTTTGCCCCTAGTTTGCAGACATCTACAAACTATGTCAGTCAGAGGTCCTTGATGTTCATCTTGACTTCAGAGAAGTTGATGCTACAAAAGAGATACCCCAGCAATGAGCCCTGAGGGACTTTGCTAGTGGCTGGCCTCTTTGTGGAGGTAGTCTCCCCTATCCTAACTTCCTGGGACCTATCTGTGAGTCAGCTAGTTATCCAAATGGGTTTGTGCTTCCTTTAATGAGTTTATCTACAATGCTCACGTGAGGTATTATGTTGAAGGCTTTCATCAAGTCAAGGTAGAAAGTGTGCACTGTTATACCCACATCTATGATTTTAATGACCTTCTCAAAGACGTTCATCAGGTTGAGTAGATATAACCTGCCCTTGATGAAACCAAACTGAGTGTGATCCAATGTCTGTAGGTTTCTTATGTGACCGTTTATCATTTCCATAATGATTTTTCCATGGCTTTGCATATGAGACCAGTAAGACGTATGGGTCTGTAGTTTCCCAAGTCTGTAGACCACTCCCCCTGCAGTTTCAGTCCTCCAGTCGCTTGACACAAATTGTCTGTTCGATATGGTTCAACAGTGACTCTAGTTCACCTGATCGGTTATGTTTCATGCTATTTAGGAAGCAATCTGAAATATTATTGGGGCCCATCAATGCAGTGTTCCTGGCCTTAAAGTGCACATTGAGAATCTAATCTGCACCCTAGAGATAGTTGAGGGATTATGGTTGAGGGTATGTTCTGTGGATGATTGGGAGTGTTGGGGTAAAACTAGAGCTACACTTGCTACTTCATCCAGCTCAGTATAGGTGGCTTCATTTACAACTTTTTTGGCACAATTGCTGTGTACTGCCTTTGAAGTTATGGATATAGCTGAAGAAAACCTTGTGGTTGTCCTTTGCCTAGGATGCTATTTTTACCTCAAATTTGGCATTGGTAGACTTGATTAGAACCCTGAGCTGCTTGGTTAAATTGATGAGAGAGTTAGTACCTTGCTAAGCATAGGTCTTCCTAATTTTGGTCATTATTTTCTTTCATTCTTTTATTATACAACCTATTGATGTTAGGATCAACCAAGGTGGCTTGTTTTTTGAGGTTGTCCTATGCTTATTTTGGACAGGTACAGCTGTCTGTATGCAGCTATTTACATGATTGTACATGGCTTCGGTTAACAGTTCTGCATAGGCAGCAGTGTTCTCTGGGTTTGGGTGGCTTGGAAAGTTAGCCATAGAATAATTCTTAAAAGTTCCAGGGTTAGCTAGGGTCCCACTTTTGCTTTTTATTTCAACGTAGACAACTTTATGGTCTGACTTGTAAGGAAATTACACTGGGGGTGCAATGTTTCTCCACATTTGTGCGGACCAGGTCAAGGATGTTAGCACCCCTAATCACATCCTTCCCAAATATCCCAAGCTGGGTTTCTGCCAGACACCCTCAGTGACCACCAAGCTAGATTTCTGCTAAGAAGTAAAACTCCCCAACTGACCCAAGTAACTGTGTGAGAAATTAGGAAAAAAAACATTTAACCTATTCAACTTTAGCAATGACCTAAAAAAGTTTAACTGGACCCCCCCTAAAAAACTAAGCCCTCGATGAAGCAGTACTATACTTCAATACTACCTTCACAAACATACTTAACCATCATGCCCCCCCCCCCCAGAAACACAAGAATCAAAACCAAACATCCCCCTGGCTAACTTTAGATACTAAAATATTCCTGAAAAATAGAAACAAAGCCTGGACAAACTATCATAAAAGCAAATCCCAATTAGATAAACAAAAATACCTTGAACTATGCAACAAAGACAAAAAACTTATCAAAACAGGCAAAATCTGCTACTACCAAAATATACAGAATAAACATATAAACAACCCAAAAAAATTCGAGTCTATATTATAACATCGAATCTTACAAAGATCGAATGTTATAATATCGAACACATAATGTGGAACGCTGAAACAGAGAAGGTGGAGGACACTGATTTCTTTCCCAGGGAAAGAATTTGGTGGGCCATTGCTGTGGCTTCGCTGTTTTCAGCATTCGATATGTTGGAGCATTATGGGTTGGGTTCAGGTAAGTGTGTGATTGTGTGTAGGTTAGGGTTAGGGGGCGGGTTAGGTGAGTTAGGGTTAGGGAGCGGGTCAGGTAAGTGTGCGGTTGTGTGGACATTAGTGTTAGGGTGCAGGTCAGGTAAATGTGCGATTGTATGCAGGTTAGGGTTAGGGGCGGGTTAGGTGAGTTAGGGTTAGGGCACTGGTCAGGTAAGTGTGCGGTTGTGTGTAGGTTAGGGTTAGGGGGTGGGTTAGGTGAGTTAGGGTTAGGGCGCGGGTGAGGTGAGTGTGCGATAGTGACGGACCTTATGGTTAGGGTCGGGTTAAGGTAAATGGATAGTTCATAGTGTATGTAAAGTTTAGTTTAGGTTTAGGTGTAGGATTTTAAGTGCATGTGTGTGGATTGCTGTTTTTTGTGTGTGTTTGTGTTGTGTGTATGTTTCTCGGAATAGCGATTGTTTTCCCTGAGAAAATAATCGCTATTCTGACTGTTTGATGTTTGCAGATTTCGGTGTTTAGGGTTCAATATTATAACATTCGATCTTTGTAGATTTCAATGTTATAATATAGACCCAAAAAATTCTGGGCAGCAACCACCTCTTTATTGCAACCAGGGAAGACATCCACCCACACTCCTAAAATAGTGAATAACCAAGACAATATCCCCACACAGTTTAACAAATTCTTCACAGAAACTATCCAAACCCTAGCTAACAACCAACTGAGCCCTAAAAACTCCACTCCAACAAAAAAACCCTTTCCACCTGAAACAAATAGCAATCACCCCAACTTTAACCCAGTGCCAACCAAGATCATACAAAAACTACTCCTAAAACTTAAACCAACCTCCACAGTCACTGCTAAATTACCGACAGACTATCTTCAACTAGCCGCTGAAGCTATATCCTATCCTGTCTCCATCCTAATAAACAGATCTATCTCTGAGTGCAAAGTACCCCAGCTTTGGAAAACATCTTGTATAACTCCACTGCATAAAGGGGTAGCTCTCTCGAACTCAGTAACTATCGCCCTATAGCTATACTACCCCCCCATCAAAACTTCTCAAAAGAGTTGCTCACATGCAATTGATGAAGTACCTCCTAGAAAACAAATTGCTATCCACACAGCAACATGGTTTCAGACCCTTCCACAGCACCATCATCGTGCTTACATCATTTACTAACACCGTCAATAACCACAGAAATAACGGACTGCTCATATCTGCTACACTCTTAAATTTATCCAAAGCTTTTGACATGGTCAACCATGAAAAACTGCTTCACTCACTTTTCACCCTAAACCTTAGCATCTCTGCTATTTCTTGGTTTAAGAGTTATCTAGATGGTAGGCAGCAAGCTGTAAAATGGCAAAACCAACTCTCTCCTTTATTGCCTGTCTTCCTAAGGGTTCCCCAAGACTCCATCCTGGGTCCACTGCTCTTCACCCTATTTACTAATCAACTCCCAGCCAACATTCCCAAAGCCTTGATAGTCCAATATGCAGATGATACCACCATAATATGAGCAGCCAACACCCTAGACCTCCTCCTCTCCCAAACACAAGAATGCTTTTCCTTAGCCGAAACTTGGATCACCAACCAAAACCTCATTCTTTACCCAGCTAAAACAAAACTACTCCTCTTCAGCCCCCAAAGATCTTTACCCCCTTCATATAGCTTTACAACCTGCCCACACAACAATACCACCATCACCCCTACTAATCCCGCCAAACTTCTAGGTCTGGAAATTGACAGTCACCTTAGATTTGACATGCACATTTCCCAGACCATAAAAAAGTTCATAAAAAACTGGGTCTACTCTATCGCAACAAACAATTTCTCTCCAACCACTCCAAAATTACTATATCCAGGACACACCTGTTATCCACCTTACTTTATGCTTGTGTCTGTGCTTACCAATTTCTGAAAAGCTGACCTAAACAAACTTGACAACTGTTATAATAAGATAACTAGATTTGCCACAGTATCACCCCTTAGAACACACCATTGCAAATGCCTCAAAAAACTCAGTTGGTTATAACTCCCGCTAATATTTCAATTCAATCAACTATCACTCCCACACAAATTATTACATCACTCAGACAACACCCCAGCCCTACAACAACTACTTCACCCCTACACCACTACCAGATCCTTAAGATCAAGCACGCAACTTCTCCTTAAGGTAACCAAATTTAACAACGAGACAGGTAAATCCGTCTACAGCCACTACATCTCTAAAATCTGGAACTTCCTGCCCATATAACAAGTAACAACTCATCAACCCAATTCAAGAAACTACTCAAAATTCACTTCCTAAATAACAGACTATGCTCCTGTACTACCCCTGGCTAGTAAGTCATTATTTTTCCTATTATCAACTAGATTCATAGTTTAGCTACAGACATTTACTGTCCATAAGTTCAGATGTGCAGTCTCATCTTAGACAGGAAGACTAATTGTACATCCATTTTCTCTAAAGGTGTAAGAAATGGCTCATGTATGTTGTCAAGTGTGCCTTTTTCTAATACTTAATTGTCTTATCTGTTAACTATAAAATTGCTATGGAGCTTTTCTCCCCGGGCCTCCACTGAAAATGGACTTATATCCAGTTGAACTCTCCCAGTTAACAAATGTAAAATAAAATAAATAAATAAATAATGGGCATAGAGACCAACTGTTCCAGAGGATTTTATGTTGATAAAGTCCAGAAATCTCTGTGACTGCATGTTTGAGGTTATATGATTCCCAGTTTATACTGGGGTAGTTAAAGTTCTCCATGAATATGGTATTAGCTCAAACTGGAAGAGTGTTCAGAACATTTGCATATGTGGTATGGGCTGGGTGGGTCATAGACTGGGAGCTATAGCTTGCCAAGAAATGGCAACGGGGACTTTGCTTATGGCAGCTGGACATGGAGATGCTGAGACACGTCATGCTGTTGGCCAACCTTGTGGTGTGTTTGTATTTGATGTAAACTGAGATTCCAGCACCTCTTGTCCCTTTATATGCAGTAGATGGTCTAAATGTGTGGAAGGCATTATTGCCCTGCACTGCTGTCATGATCTCCATGATGTTAAACCATGTCTCAGTAACAACACAGACTTCTATACTCTCCAGGGTGAGGACAGCTTGGAAGGAGTGAAGTTTCTTGTTTAGACGCCTGGCAGTGAGCAGTTGTGCTTCTAGGTTACGCTATGTTGGAATGGTTATTAGGCTGGCAATGTCTAAAAAGGCACTGTGGGGTTGAACAAGATTTTATGTAATACTTGAAAGCCTAGAGGGGCAAGTACAGAACATTTCAGGCAAATCAGCATGGCTTTTCAATCATATCCTCTCAAGCAGATAAACATTGTACTCCCTTCAAATGACACCAGAACCTAAGTTAAGTATTAAAGTCAGTCATTGTCTGTTCACATTGTGGCATCATCCTAGGAGAAAGTAGACTGCTTCTTAATGCTAGGCTCATACCAGCCTAGGACTCATAGTTCAAGAGCTACATTATATCACTTTTCATGTAGTCCAAGGAGGTATGTCCCAGTCATTTATACCCACATTGAACTATGACTGTGCCATACTGGTATCTGTGGTTCAATGACCTGAATGTTTGCATGATCTGGGGATCCTGAAATGTGATAGACAACTGACCATGACTCTCTCCTTACTCAACCTGGTGAGTGGGGCATCTGTGTGTCTCAAAATGCAGTTTTCTATGAACAAAATTTGGGGTTGGGTAGTGGTGTGATTTATAGGCTTAGTGGTTGAGAAACCTTGTGATGTGGCTGTATGGGTCATGGTGGGTGTTGTTTTTATAGATTGCTTATGAGGTTACTGAGAGTACGTAAGTGTAAGGACAGCATCTGGGAAGCCTTTGAGATTTGGGAAGATTACATTTAAGAGCCTCAGCATATTAGGGTCTATGTGTCTTAGTCATCCTATGTGTGGTGAGTGTATTCTATGTGTCATGTCAATCTGTTTAATATTTTTAGTATTATTAAGTGAGAGCCTTGCCTCCAGTGACATTGTGTCAGTATACATGACACAATTGCTACATTGTCTCAGGATGCCCAGATCTACAAAGCTGGCTGCAGAGATAGCAGTATAGTGCATATCCATAGTTACAGATCCTATTTACATGTTTTACAAGGGGATAGAATGAAAGGAGTTCAGAGCTGGCTAGCTAAGATGCTGTAAGAATACAGAATACGAAATACGTTCTAAGACTAAATTTATAGGCAGTGCTCATCAACACATAAAGAAGTTTTATTTTTTATTTTATTTTATTTTACATTTGTTGACTGAGCTAGTCTAACTGGATATATGTCCATTTTCAGTACAGGCCTGGGGAGAAAAGCTCCACATAAAAACAAAACAAAAACAAACAGAACATTGCAACCTCAGTTACAGTTCACTTGACAGACAAAACACTTATTTACATGGTAACCTAGCAATAATGATAGATAAAAAAATTAAAACAAAATAGAAATATTTTTTTTTTTTTTTTTTTTTTTGTGGACCAAACAATAATAGAAGAAAAGAGTATTCAGAAGAAAGACAGATTCCCAAACCAAATTTGTAAATATGGCATAAGAGAATAGGTAGTTATTTACAAGGTAGGGAGACTTAGTTAGGGCAGTAACTGATCTATAATGCAGTAACGTGTTCATACAGTCTTTCCTGGGTAATGTCCATACAGTCTTTCCTGGGTACTGTTCATACAGTCTTTCCTGGGTACAATTAATTTAACCTAGAAGGTAGTGGTCTTAAAGTGGGTATGAAGAGAGTAGTGTTTAGTGCTATAACCTAGGATAACAGGAAGAGAAATCCTAGTCTGGGTTAGTACAAGGACATAATCAATGGGTTGTAAATTAAATTTTGAGTTTTTTTTAAATAGTGCAGTTGAAGAAAGGGGTGTGAGTTCACCAGGAAGTATGTTCCAGCTTTTTCCCACAGTGTTAGAGAAAAGGGAATCCCCTGCTTTGTTGTTGGGTTTTTGTCTAGATACCAGTAGTTTATTTGCTGAGTGTAGGTTTGTAAGATTTTTATATAGGGTGATTAGACTTATAAGAATTTGTGTGTTGCCTGGGTGATAAAGGGTTTTATGGGCAATAATAAGTTGGTGTACTAGAATTTGAGTATGCAGTTCCAGCCAACCCAGTTGTTTCAGATTTTGGCAGTGGTGGGTTGTAAAAGGGGAGCCAGTAGCAAATCTGGCAATGTTATTGTAGGAGATTGCTAGCTTGTTGAGGTTGCTTTTAGATAGATTAGTGTATATAGGAGAGGCATAGAAGAGAGTTGAGATAAGGTGGGTGTAGGCAATAGTAGTTCTAGCTATGGGAGTAAGGAAGGGTTTAATTTTAAAGAGGGAGCCTAGTTTTCTGTTAACTGATTTTATTGTGGTGTTGATATGAGTATCATAGTTAAGGTTGCTCTATGCAAGTTGCTCTATGCACACCTACCTATAAGGGAAATTTCAGAGGAAGTTTTTAAAGCGAGTTTCAGTTCAAAGTGCCTGCATCTATAGAGGTCACTGCTGTGCAATGAGCAGCATCCTGCAAATACAATGATATTATACAGGAACAGAAACTAACTAAATAATCAAAATGGCCAATCACCAAGTTAACCTAAAGCTGATGAGAGATTTCCAAGCTCAGAATGAGATCAGGCTATTTAACACTACCATAAAAGTGCAGACATGACCCTTCTTAATCTAAAATCAGCTCTGTTTTAGCAAAGTGCAGGAATCCAGTAACCAACAAGCAAAAATAATGAATTACTTCCTATGGAATGCGCACAAACTGCAGAAATCAGTAACAAACAACAGTAAATTTCAGGGGCACTTGAAAATGATGTAAAGTGCAGAGACACAGCAAATAATAGAAAACTATAACAGCTGCCCTCTTGAACTGCAAACAGAAGTGCGGTTTAGCAAACTCTTGTACTTATCTGCAGAGGATGGCATATGATTAAAACAGAACTCTCTCAAATGTGACTTGGACACCAACCAGTTGGAAGCTCTCTGGAAATGACCCCAAAGCAGAGCAAATAAGACAACTTTATACAGGCACAGAAATTAACTAAACAATCAAAATGGCCCAATGACCTTTAAAATGACCCCAAAGCAGAGCAAATGTGACAAATTTATACAGGCACAGAAAGTGACTAAACACTCAGAATGGCCCTCTGACCAATCACCAAGTTACACTTAGAGCTGCCTAGAATGATTCACATACTTAGAATCAGATCAGGTTACTCTCCATAGGTTCATAGGTTCATAGGTGTGTACTAGGCTAATGGCTCTGGAGCCTTTACAAGCCTAGCCCATAGAAGTGCCCTGGCATTGTGCCACCCGACGTTAGTTCACAGCGCCTCTATCAAGTAGATCCACTGTACTGATCCCCGGTGTGAACTTCCTGTTACCCATCCACTCATCAAGATTCCTCTTGAAGAAGGACAGTGAGGTACTCTGCTTGACATGTATGGGAAGTCTGTTCCAGCGCATGGGCAGTTTCTGGGTGAGGAACCTGTCCCTCCAGCGAATTCTGTTGATTGTGGTAATGAGGTTGAGGTCTCTGGAGTGTATGGTGCGGAGGGATTGGGATTTCTTTAGATGCAGCATTTCTAACAGAGCTGGGTCAGACAAGTCTTTGTAAGTCAAGCAGAGATCACCTCTAAGTAGGCGATATGAGACAGAGAATAGCTGGAGTCTTTTGATCCTGTCCATGTAGGACATGTATTTAACACCTAGGATCCTCTTCATAGGGTACTTCTGTGGCCTCTCCGGCTGTTACAGGTGTCTAGTGAGGTACATGTCAAATGAGGCATTATACTCAATGACTGGTCTAATGAGGGAAGAGTAGAGAGAGAGAGAGAGAGAGAGAGAGAGAGAGAGAGAGAGATGATGACCTCTTTCTTCCTGGTTGCAAAACCCTTGATAATGAGATGTGCCACATAGAACGACTTTCTGACCACAGTGGCAATGCGGTGGTCGAAGGAGAGGTTGCTGTCAACTTGTGTCCCCAGATCTCTTATGACGCCTTTAGTGTTTAGTGGGCTCCCATCGATGTGGTAATTAGTGGGAACTGAGTTTTTATCAAAGGAGATGACAATGCATTTTTTGGCTTTAAGCTTAAGGGCATGGTTTCGGCACCAGTCATTGGTCTCAGTGAGGCCTTTCTGTAGGATGTCTGCATCACTTGGGGAGTTAATAATGGCTCCCAGCTTGCAGTCATCTGTGAACTTGTTCAGCCAGAGTCCCTTTGCATTGGCCTGGACTTCTGAGAAGTAGATGCTGAATAGGAGAGGAACCAGGACCATTCCCTGTGGGACTCCACTTGTGACTGGTCAGCAGTCTGACTTGGAGTTCAGTACTTTCACACTATGTGCTCTATCTGTGAGCCAATTTGCAACCCACCTAATGATATAGGAGTTGATGCCTTGTTTAGTGAGTTTATAAATAATTCCTGAGTGAGGATGGTATCAAAGGCCTTGACCAGATTGAGGTAGGCTGTATGCACTGCCTTACCTTCATCCACAGCCCTGGTGACTGACTCAAAGAAGTCAAGCAGGTGATCTCACTTTCACAAAGCCACATGCATGAGGTCCAGAGTTTGGAGAGTTCCTATATCTTTGTTAATCAGGTCCATGATGATACACTTCATAGCTTTACATATCAAATTCATCAGGCTAATGGGGCAGTAACTCCTGGGGACTGTAGTCACTCCCCCTTTATGGAGCGGGATGACTGTAGCAGTGCACCATTCTGTAGGGAGACAGCCTGAGGTGAAGCTGTGACTGAACAGGGCATACAGATGTGGTGCCAGTTTGCTTTGTAGTTCATGTAGAACACAGCCAGGGATATTATTGGGTCCCATGGAAGCTGTATTCTTGGCCTTGGACAACAGCTTTAACCTGGGCAGAAGTAATGCTGGGTGCATGGCATTGTGATTGCTCCTTGGTGGGGGGGGGGGGGTAAAGTTGACACTGAATCTGTCAGCCAGTATGTGGGCAATATCTGTTGGCTTAATATAGGAGGTACCATTGTGCAGTAATTCAGAGCACATCTGGGTATTGCTGTGAAGGTTCTTGATATAAGTATAAAAGGCTTTGTGGTTGTTTTTAGTGTCTGCTGCAATTCTGCCTTCATTGCTGGCTTTTGAGGATTTGATGAGGGATCTCAACTTTTTGTTGAGGTTAATAAGGGAGTTTTTCTAGCCTTGGGACTTCACCTGTTTCTGCAACAGTTTCTTCCTTCTGTTGTAGAGTTTATTAATGGCAGGGGACTACTAGATTGGCTTCCTTTTTTTGGAGGAGAGTGTCTTGGCTCTGTTGGGTATGGCTAGTTCCATGCATTTATGTACATGTTCGTACAGTGCATTGGTGTATGATTTGGCAGTCATGTAGCTATTTTCTATTGGCATGGGTGCCGTGAAGTTAGCCACCTCTGTTTTTAGGAGTCCAAAGCCACTGACTCCTCTACCACTAGAGTGCAGACCTAATCTTTCTTAATGTAAAATCAATACTGTTGTAACAAAAAGTGTAGGAATACAGTAACCAAGAAACAAATATGAGGAATCATCACCTATGGAATGCTCACAAAGTTCAGAAATCAACAGCAAACAATTTTATATTTCAGGGACACTTTAAAACGTACATGAGCTGTGCCTGTCCACTGACTACATGCCAAACAGTGGTGGAATTACCATCAGTGGATCGCTGGCTGTGATCTGCAGCATCCTCCATACCAGACAGCATGTGACTACCATCAGGTTTCAGTCAGCTGCCAATATAACTGGATGAGTGATGGTCTGTGTGTGAACACCAAAGTGATTGTGTGCTTCTCTCTTCCCTTCCCCTTTGTCCCAGACTGTGCTGAGTCACCAATATCAAGGTCAGTAGATAAGGATGATAAGGACATCCCTTCAGGAGGAGCTTGAAAAGGCATACATGAAAACCATTACAACTATGCTCCCATATGTACAGAAATAACCATATGGTTATAACACATACAAATGCAAGGCAGGCAGAAAAGCATGTGTACTTACATCCATCAGTATCTACTGGGACTACGGTGTGAGACAGCCTTGTAAATGAATGCAAGGCTGCATGTTATATAGCCATGACTACTGTACTACATATGAAAGCATGTCTCATCAATCACCCTGAGATGCAGAGTTTTGTGAATGGACAGCTGACACACCTATGACAGATGGGCAACATGTGTATAAGTAGCATAGTATACAGGTGGCTGACCAATGAAAAGTTTGTATGAGCTGAAATATCATAGCAGTAGGTTGTGAGATATTAATCTCAATGTCCTGTCCAATAATGTACCAGTCCTCACACTGGCTCAGGAGAGACATAGAATTTCCACTCTGTTTGTCAGTGGAGGTGGTGGAGGTCTACCAGCAGTGACCCCAACTGCTGTTCTATCCTCCAAGCATGCAATGCAGCATGGTCCCTCATGTCAGTCACACATTGCTGGGAAGCCCTCATGGTCCTCTTATGACTCCCTACAGCACTGACACAGTGCACAATGCTTTTCTATAGGGGAGGCAAAGGAATCTGTCGCCAGGACATCCTATCAATCTCCGCCTATGCTAACCGAATGCTAGGGGCATTTAATTTTTCCTAATGATGAAGTTTTCCTGATGCTGCCAAAGACCTGGCATTTGAAGCAGACGATGACCTCATTGTCAATAAGGGCCATGCGTACAAAGTTCAGTAGATAGTGCCTCACACATTTGTGAATCTGTTCAGTCTTGCAGTGCAATGCACATTCAACAGCAGGGACAACAGGAATTTGTTAGTATTCATGCAACTTGCCTCTGTATAAGCACACAAGAAACTCACACTGATGTGTGCTTGGATATTTGAGGGAAGTAATGCCACCTGTGGACAAATGATCTACATTGAATGTTAATTAAAGATGATATCAGGTACATGCATACAGGTGAGGAAGTATAGTGATACTAGGGACAACAGAACAGTGAATACAAGTATTACAATATATTACGCTTTCTTCAAAAAATTACTAGTTTGGTATGGTACAGTTATGTACCTGGCCATGTCCATAATAAGTAAAATGCAACTTACCTGTTCGGCACACAGGATACACTTTTGACCACAACCAGTAAAAGTATTCATTGTGTAACCTACAAAAGGAGACTAAACAAGCATAGTGGTGAATATGTATATGGTGAGCATATATCAGGTAACAGCTTTACTGCAATGTGAAAATGATAAATGTAGAAATGCATGAGACAGCATAGTCCTTTTATACTACCTTTCCTATGGGTAACAATTACTTAGGATCCATTCTGGCGGCCATTGTACAGTTTATGGAAGTAAATATTGATGTACATGACAATGCAGCCAACGGCAAAAACATCAAGGTGAAGTAGCTGGACTGACAAATTTAAGGATGGCCCACAGTGGATGTGACTGCCCAGGGAGTCCAGACACAATAACCGAATCCCTGCTACATAATATGAAAAACTGGTAAAGGTAAACAGTCAAACACCAGAAGCTTTTCCAAGCAACAATTCAAATCACATCTGCAAATGGATGCAGATAACTACTTTGATCCTATAAATGGAAATTAAAACAAATAAACAACCAGAATGCATTCCTTCTGTCTTACTAAATCTCATACAGCTAGCTATATCCAAAACACTCGGAAAAAAAATACACTGGCCATCACTGTTTAAATGCTGTTACACCAACTGTCATTCATTAGAGAAAACTAGCATGCAGTGTTATAGAAACTCATGAATTGCAAAAAGCATATCAAGAAACTTCCACTTACTTAGCACACATCACCAACCAATAAAGGCCATTTGTTGTGCCTGATTCTGCAAGACAACCACAGTGTCCATACCACCAAAAGCACAAATAAATAACTTAACATGGGCCTGTATGCAATCTAACTGTGTGGGCAACCATAGACAGTCACAGCATCATTGGTGGTGATCTCTGCGTTTAAACCTGTACACTTGCAAAATATGTCAGGACTATAATACACCTTATCATACATGGGATTTTGTGTAGCCTAAATGTACAGATAATGATATATGTGTATATCGATTGATGGAGGTATTTCTACCTATATGTATATGTTCCAGACATATATCTATATATAGTAATGCATCCATCAATGTATGTATACATGTTGTTATACAGATATAGGGATACACTGGAAGCAAAATATGTTTTTATAGGTGTTTGCATGAGCAGGGTACACCCTGTGTATGTGACAGACTGTGTTTACCTATGATATTACAGAGTGGCACACGTTAGCAGGGCAGTTGTGCTAGTGGTGTGTCCATCCATTTGTAAATACAAGTGTTAATGCACTAGAACCTCTATTATATATTCCTCTATCACTATGGCAAACATTAGATTGTACCCTATTCTGTAACATACACATATCAGGTGAGGCATTGAACCACATGTACATATGTTAGTTTCAGTGTTGCAGGGACACTACTGGTGTTCTGTGGTATATATAGATCTCTTAATGTCTGGGCATGAGTAGTGGTTAGACAGTGTACTAATATGTGGCTTGTAGACATGTATTTTGTAGTTATGTGAGCTACAGCTGTGTTACCTTAATCCATATCATTGCTCTTAATGATTACATCTTAAGGAGGAGACATGCAACTGGTGTAATATAATGAGAAGGATACATCATCAGGAGAGGATGCAACAGAGGAGAAGTGAGTGCAACAGTCCAGTAGTATAACACTGCATAATGTAATCTTTATGAACACTATATATTTACTATTACGTATGCTTCTGGCATCATTCGTCAATTCTCTGATAAATATGAGAGTACACGCACCTGCCAGCTGTGTATCCGGACATATGTGTTTGAACATGCATGTATGAGTACCATAAATTTACATGACTACAGTTAGGTAGCATGTAAGTAGGTAGCATGTAAGTTGTCACATTTTTCCATGAACCCTCTGTTATGCTGTGGTAGGGTGCTGTGTTAATCTCCCTGACAGACAGATGTGACACTATGAGCATATGCAGAAGTATAACACAGACCACTTTTGAACATGGCCTGGTGGCGAGAAAGCTGTTGCTCTTGACATAGATATTCTGATATGTGTAGGCACATGTCAGACTGATATAGACAAAGTGAGAAAGTCACTGCCCCTGTCAATTTTCTGTACTTAAGACAGGTGACGTGCTGTACCCATTGTGATATTATTTGGCATGTGCCATGTTATCCACCTAATTGAAATGTGTGCTATACACATGCATATGTTGTGCTTTGTTTGACTTTGGGATACTTTAATGCAGCCTATACTCGGAGTGCCTAATGTCTGATACTGTGACTGGAAATACTGCTTGGAGCTGCACATGGAATACTGTAAAAAATAAATATTTTCTTCTGCTGATGCTGAATACATTGTATGGCTAAAGCTCAATACAGTGAAACTCAGAAAGGTAACCACTAACTATCAATCTGGTAATGATACAGTGGCTATCAAAACTAGCTAATTCAACATTACAGTATGTTTGCTTGTGAGCTTTAGGACTGTGACCCCACATCACACCACCTGATCCCTGTATCTCAGCATAAAATTGACTTATCCGCAACACTGCAGACTCAGTCTTTAAACAAAAAGAACCAAATCACACATTTGTAATTATAAAAGACTGGCTACATGTTGAAATAAAACTTGACTGCTTGCCTTTCTACATGTCTACAAGTACAAATAATTAAATACTTGTCTATTCTCAAACATTTTGCCTTTTTTTCTTGTATGAAGTTGTTGTAGTAAAAACTTTACCTACCAATATAATAAGTATTTACAAGTCTGTATATTCTATAAACAAATTCATGAGTTTAACTTTGCTGATGATGAGGGTAGGTGGCTTACATCCCTTCTCCAGAGCTTTAAATCCTTAATATAACTCTGATCTTTTGAGATTTAATATACTGGTTTTGATTCCAGGACTTTCACCTGTATATAATGCAAGACAAAATCATCCATGCTGTCCCTGAAAAACAGCTATGCTACCCATATAATTTCATCTTTAATAAAACTTAATTAAACTACCTGACTGAAACTGGCCTTAGTTACACTTGTTATGAGACATTGTATCATTAAGTTATGACCCAGGCAATGAAATACTGGGTAGCACATAATGAACTATCATTTTGAAATAAAATATGGTTTAGACCATTTAATGATTAAGCAGTAATTTCTTTTCATCGTTTATGATTATTTCAGTGAAAATAGTCATAGTATATTAGCACTGAGGATTGTCTTTTTTATCTAGAATTGACACTCGAAGCCTGGCAATGTGCAAAACACAGCGAGGGCAATGTATTAACGTACCTAGTTTATTTTTGCATTACAGAATTGAATGCAAGTATTCATGTTGCTAATTACATATTAAATGATCGTTCACCATCCTATCTTTCATGGGAGTTTCATTAAATGTCATGCTTTATTCATGCCGCTTCAGCTAAGCTTACATGACTTTAATTAATTATACCACTCAACATCATTCATTAACAATTCATCACAGCAATTTTAGCCATGGCCTTCATGTGAACCTTCTAAGCTATCAGTACCACTCCAGCATCATCTGCTGTCTTAAATTACAATTCTCTTCCTTGTACAGGCTGCCGCTTCTTCTCTTCATTGTAAACCATACTACGTATCAGTGTTATAATATTACAAAATAGCACTTTAGTACACATAGACTTATGACATGCTCTTATAAACAAAATCATTTCAACAGCTGGATATGAAACTGAAACATTTAACCTTCAGTCACTCCTTAAGTATTTTAAGCATGAGAGACAACAGGTATGACAGCTGTACTGTTCTGTATAGTGTCTCAAACTCCACAGCAACCAAAATAATACCTATACATTCAGTTGTTGCCCCTAAACTAATTGTCTCTAACGGTACGTACGTACATTAAAAATGTACTTTTAAATGTGAAGTGACCTAGTCTGACTTCTTAATATTCATGTGAAAACTTCACTAAATCAACTATTTATTGATAATGTTTATGTTTAAAGTACATTAAATTGGGTACAATGCTTGACAAAGATGCTGTTCAAAACATGGTTTAATTTTTATCCATAAATTGTCATCATCAAACCCATTTTTAAACATTCTACATGGAGTTAGGGTGTTGTGTCAACTTTTGCCATCTCTCCCTATTAAGTGCTACTCTCCTACCTTCTTCAACACTCATGCCTGATTGTTGCAGGTCTTCAATCACACACTCCATCCACCTTTCTACCGGATGCCCTTGTTTCCTCTTGCATACTTTCTATCTATCCCAAATCTTCTTCACCAAATTGTTTTCTGCATTTCTGCACATGTACCCAAACCGCCATAATCTGTTCTCTTTGACCTTTCTTGCAATTGGAGCTACTTTGGCTTCTGCTATTATATCCTCATTTCTTCATATGTCCCATAGTGCATTGTAACACTCATCTCAGGCACTTAATCTCCATCACCTCTAGCCCAGGTTTCTGTACCATGCAATAGTATTGGTTGCACTACTGTATTTTTCTGTCATACACAATCCCTGACATTCTGTGCTATTTGGCTGCAGCCCCTCTGATTCTAGCTTTGACCTCCTCATTCAGACTTCTCTTCTCCTCAGCCCCCCTTCCCAGATACTTGAAGCTGTTAACCTTTGTATTCCATTCCCCTGTCCTTTGCTGAAGTTCTCGCTCAGAGTCTGTAATGTCACATCTTCTACATGCAGCACCTTTGTTGATCTGGCCCCTCCACCCTGTTTGCTAATTTAGTCTATCACCAGTATGAACAGCAGTGGATTCAGAGCTGAACCTTGATGCACACTCACTGCCACTGGGAATCCCTCTATGAGATTGAATACTGTTCATACTTGTGTCATTGGATCCTGGTACATAGCCTATACTAATTCTACCAATGTTTCTGTGGCTTTGAACCACCGCAGGACTGCCCAAATCATCTTCCTTGGGACCTTGACATATGCTTTCTCCAAGTCTAGGAATGCCCAGCTGGATTCTTTCCTCATCCCTAGTTTCTTCTCAAATATCTATTTCACTCCAAACATTGGGTCAATTGTGCTGCAGCTTGCTCTGAATCCGAACTACTCATCTACCATTTGATTTTTTTACTCCTCTGTGTATTCATTTATTGATCACCCTTTCCAGAACTTTCATGCAGTGTGATAGATGTTTGATCCATCTGTACTGCCCACATTTGTGAATGTCCCTTTGTTCTTGAACAAGGGTTGGGCATACTAGTTAATGTCTTCACCTCATAGACACAGGGTACAGTGGTACAGGTTTTGATTCTGACTTTAGGTTATTGGCTAGGTTTAAAATGGCCTTTAGGGCAATTTGCCTACATTCTCCTATGAAGCTGTGAACCTATACACTGGCACTAGAATGCTTATTCTCCAGTCATCATGGATACTCTTTTTCTCCATACTGCTATGAGTACCCTCAGGAGTCATTTCTACCATCTCTCTCACCCAATATCTTTATCATATCTACTGTGATCACATCTGAGCTTGCTGCTTCCCCTGACTTCATTTTCCTTAGTGCTACTCTTACTTCTTCCATAGTGGGTTCCTCCTCTTCTTTCATCATAGGCTACATCTGGGGCCACACAGCTTCCATGGAGTTTTCTTCATCCAAAATCTGCTTGAAGGTCTTCATCCATATGCCTATGATGTTCTGTTGACTTGGGGCAGGTTGTTACTGGCTTCCCTTATGAAGGGTGTTTGAATATCTTCTTTCTCTTTCTATCTTTGTTGAGCAACCTGATATAGTTTCTTTGTGCAGCCGATTGAGTCTCTTTCCAGACGCTGGTAGAGCATCTCTGATACCCTTTTCTTTGCTATTGTAACTCCTTTCTTAGCTTCTCAGTTAGCCTACCAGTATTCTTTCCTAGCCTGATCTGCTCTCTTTCTTTCTTTAGATGACTTCCTGGACTTCTACATTCCACTCACCATCTTTCCTTATGTACTTTATTTCCATACCTGGCTTGGCCACATATCTGTTTTGTAGTCCTCACACATACTATTTTGAGGTGCTGCCATTCTTCTTCAACTCCACCAATTTCCTCCTCTTCCCTGAGTAATTCTTTGAACTGTTGTATTTTCTCTCCAGTTAACTTCCAAGTCTTCAACCTGGTTTCTGTTGACCTAAGAGCCTTCTCTGACCATTGCTTGCAGCTGATTGTGGCAAGCAGTGGTTTATGCTATGGACCGAATGTTTTACTAGGGATCACTTTGCAGTCACTGATTCTACCCCTGTGCCATTTCTTTACTAGGAGGAAGTCCACGCTTGTGTCTGATCTTGTGACTGTCTCTCTCTTTCTGAACCATATGTTGGCTACTATCAAGCCATTTGACAGACAGAAGTCCAGAATGGCCTCTCCTTCTTTATTCCTATTGCCTCAGCCAAATGGACCCCAGCAGTCCTAATGTCTCTCCCGATATTTGAGATCAAGTCACTCATTATCAACATGAATTCCTGTTGTCCTGCTTTATTTAGTAGGTCCTGCAACTGTTATATAAATGAACTTTTTTTCCTCACAATCACAACCCTGCTGTGGGACATAGGCTGAGATTATGAATACTGCCATATAACACTGGAGACCATCAAGAATTCTAATTATAGCCATGACTGCTTTCTGAAGCCTCTCTCTCACGACAGTTCCTACACCATTTCTAACCTGTTCTCATTCTGAGTAGTAGATTCTGGATCCCAAGCCAAGTTGGTTTGCTGCACTGCCCTTCTATTTTGGATATTGGATGCATAAGATGTCCAGCCTCCTCCATACCATAATTTTATCCACTTCCAAGCTCTGTCCTATCAGTGAGCCTACAAAGAGTGTAGCAATTCTTAGTTCATGTTTGGCAGGTTGATTAGCTTTAAGCCCTGTTTTGCTGTACAGACCTTTTCCAGGTAACCCAGGCTAGGCAACTGGACATAGCCCAGCCAGTAGCTTATTGACTCAGAGCTGCAGGGCTTTGTGGTGGGCACACACTGCCCTATAGGGACACATACATGTCCTACCATTAGCATGGGTCTCCGACATAGCTCAGAATAGGCTAGGTCCTCAACCCACTTCTCACTAAGTCAAGTCAAAGTAAAATTTATTGTCATTCAGACTCCATAACAAATGCAACTGAAAGAAATTATGTTGCTCCAGGCTCTGTGTGCAAACATCTAACATATACAGCAATTCATATTACTGAATTTAGACATTGCTACTACATAATATTTACTGTTTTACATATCAACAAACATTTACTAAACTAAAGAGACATAGTATTTATTGCACAGAATTCCACAGCTACTTATTGTTGCACAGGATTCTGTTTTAGCATCAGAGATATTGCACAGAAATAATATTATGGTCTGTTAGATTAATTGCACAGTGTATTTAAGACCTTTTAAGGTTATTGCACGCAAATACATTTTCAGTCTTCATATTACCTACTGTCGTTGATGTCAAGCGAGATGTAAGTTGCTATTGGAGTTCAGTAGCCTGATGGCCAGGGGATAGAAGCTTCTGCTAAATTTGGCTGTTTTGCAACATATGCTACAATAACACCTCCCAGATGATAGATGCAAGAACAGTCCATATGTAGACGTCTACATAACTGAATCACCTAGAGCCATATTTTACATCATCGAGTGACTTGCCCTGCCATGGCATGCAATCTGTGATCCGTGTTCTCCTATCTTGAGGATACTGCACACCAGAGTGGATGCCTCATAGTGTATCATGTAGAGATTTTGTGGCTGCCCACAGTTCCATTCATTTGTGGGTTTCAGATGGAAACACTCAGTGTGTTCTTTGGAGGTGGGAAGAACCCACAGAGACACAGGAAGAATATGCAAACTTCAAACAGGCATTGGCCGGAGGGGAGGTTCAAACCTTGCTCCTTGTGTATTGCAGGTGAAGACCTTAACCATTTTATGCCAGCTGACCTATGCAATTACTTATAAATCAGGAAGTGAGATTGATTATTTAGATGTTGAACGTGTAAAGGGTAAGTATAATGGGAAAGTTGATACATGTATTTAGGAAGCAGGTAGAGAGGAATGTGTATAAAAGAGAATGCATCCTAGGCATTTCTAGTATTATAATGTTTCACTGGTTATGTTGTCCTAGGCTAAATACAAAATATAATAAATTTGGTTGTATTTTGAATGTTACAACACAGAGCATTTTAGGCAGAGATTATAAACGTAATCAGATTAAGGCATATGTGTAATATGTATATATGAATAATGTGGGTAGAGCTGCAACAGACCATTTAAAATAAGAAAGAAATGCTGCAAGTCTCATAGACAGGGGGATGGATTCCATAACATTTGCAGAATCTGGTGCATATTGCACATAGCACAAAATTTATGGATAAGCCTGTAATATGCAAATATGCCTCGGTGAACATAAAATATCTTGGGGCATAACAGAGTTGACCAACAGCATTGACGCACTGTCTAGCAGTCACAACCACTTCATAATTCATGAAAACTTTTACATAAATCCTGATGTACATTAACAAAGTTACTGAAATGATAATATCCCAACGCAAGCTGCATGACATTTGTGTGCAATAGATATCCTCAACAATCCCAATCCCTTCAGTATGCCCAGACAAAAATACAGATGTCTCCATAAGTCATGTACACAAAAAATACACTTGCTGGAAATTTTCCAATAAAAAAATAATTAATTATACTTGGATGATTGTAAAGGTATACATACATTTACACTGGAACTGACCTACTTTGACCTTCTTGAAAAGAGAGTGCAGCATGAGGGTGAGTATTGACAGGTTGTAAATAGTCTTACAATATAAAATTGTCTTGTATTTTCAATGAATCTGTGATCCTGTGATCTAGTGTTGACTCTTCAAATGTAACTCTGCCTCTGATCTAGAGTGAAGATAAATGAGGTGGAGCTCTTACTTCAGAAGAAAAGAAAATTGAAAATATTTGTCATAAAAGTGCATCTGCATTATCAGGAAGATGCTATAAATATGGCATTTTATAAAGAATCATATATGAAGGCAATGGATAATAATAAGAATAGCTGTCCAAATGGTTAGCAAATGTAACATTAGATGCCTGATGTATATCATTAAGAGAAGGATAAGCATCTTTGTAGTCAATTTAAATGATTTCACAGAGAAAATAGTGGAACTATTAAGGAAAAAATATCTGCTTCTGTCAGGTGACACTTCAAGTAAGATTTTATCAGCTAGGGTGAAATTTGCAAACAAAAAAAATATTAAAGAAATGATATCTAGTTCTTTGATCAAAATTAAGAAAGGAAATAGCAGGAATAAGAGATGCTAAGCCATAGGTGAGGTTTAGATTATGTAGTAAGTTGCTGAAAGGCAAAGCATTTCAAATGAATGCTAAAACACATGAAATTAGAGGAAACTGTGCTTATAGAAGTGAAGGGGTGGTTAATGCATTGAACATTTGCTGTAAATAATCTAGGATGAATGTCAGACAGTCTAAAAGAGTGATCAAGATAAGGATAATGGAATATGTGAGAAGTGAAAAATGTTGCGCAATGTCAAAAAGCAAATTGAAGGTCAAGCTGCTTAATGCTAGGAGCCTTAACCTGAAAATGCATTCACTGGATGCTCTCCTCACACTGGAAGATGCCAACGTCTGTGCGGTCACGGAAACTTGGTTCAGGACTTCGGAGAGCACGCCTGCCTTACCAGGCTTTACCTCATTCCACACATTCTAACCCAAAATGAGGTTAGGAAGACTAAGGGTGGTGGAGTCTCTATCTTCATTAAGGACAGGCACACCTCAAGACTGATTTGCCAGCATGATGCACTAGAATCACTCCAGGTGCAACTGACAGTTGGCAAGACACCATTCCAAGTTATAGTAAGCTGTAGACCCCCCTCCATGATTCACGACACCCACTCCTCCTACCTGGACCGACATGACTCCATCAGGGTACCCCCTAACACCATGATCCTTAATGAATTCAATTACCCCACCATAGACTGGGTGAACTATTCCTGCATTAATGCACTCACCCAATGTTTCCTGGACTTCATCAGTTCAAAAGCACTAGACCAGCCCATCTCATCCCCCACAAGAGGAGATAACATTCTGGACTTGGTTTTCACCAACATGGTTGACTGCTGCACCACTCCCATAGTATGTTCTTCCCTGGTGAGATCAGATCATAGGTCTTTCTCATTCAAAGTTTCTATCCCACCCACTCCTCCCCCCAACTATAACCAGGCTAAAAAACTTCTCAAAAGCTGACTACAACCTCCAAAGGGAGGGTAACAGTACCATCATACCACCACCTCCTCAGAGGATGCAGACAACTATGCAGAACAGTACACCAACACAGTATTACCTGTACAACTGCATGGACTCAGCCATACCCAACCAAAGTAAAACCTGCTCTGCAAGGAAACACAAACCTGTCTGGTGGCTATCCTGTATCAACAGGCTTTACAACAAAAGGAAGAAACTGTGTCCAAAGATAAAAAGGAATAAATTCCAAATTGGAAAAACTCCCTCCTCAGCCTCAACAAGCAAATTAGATCACTAGTGAAAACCTCCAAAGCCAATTATGAATTGAAACTAGCTTCCAAAACAAAGGGAAACCACAAAGCCTTCTTCAGTTATACCAGAACCTCCATGGGAAAGCCCAGGTTTGTTTTGAATTAATACTTAACAGTACCCCTTACACTGATCCTGCTGACTTAGCTAACCTGCTAGCAGATAGGTTCAGTGCAAACTTCTCCCCTCCATTCCCACAAAGGCCCATTTGACATCTCTGATACTTGTCCCGCAGCTCACATCTCTGTAGATCAAGTGTTAAAGGCCCTATCCAAGGCAAGGAACACAGCTTCCATGGGACCTGATAGTATCCCAGGCTGTATTCTCCACCATCTCCAGCAAGAACTAGCTTTACCATTGAGCACCCTTTTCAGCCACAGACTAAGTACAGGCTTCATTCCAGCAAAGTGAAGAATTGCATTGTCATCCCTTGCACAAAGGTGGTGCCATTACTGACCCTGGAAACTGTCACCCCATTAGCTTGACAAGTCTGGTCTGTAAAGCCATGGAGCATATTATTATGAATCTCATAATCAAGGACATAGACAATCTCCAAGCACTTGACCCCACCCAGTTCAGATTCATCAAGGGCAGATGATGCCTGTTGAACCTGGTTAATTACTTTGAGACTGTCACCAATGCCCTCGATGCGGGACAGTCAGTAGATACAGCTTACCTTGACTTGGCCAAGGCCTTTGACACAATCCTCCACTCAGGCATCATCAAAAAGCTAACACAGCTTGGTGTAAATCCCTGTCTCATCAGGTGACTGGCCAACTGGCTCACCAATATGACCCACAAGGTCAAAATAGGTGCCTCCACCTCCAACAACAGACCTGTCAATATGGGTGTTCCCCAGGGATCTGTCCTGGGACCCCTATTGTTTGGCATCTACTTCTCAGAGGTCCAGGCAAAGACAAAAGGCCTGGGCTGACCAAGTTTGCAGATGACTGTAAGTTGGGTGCTGTCATTGACTCCCCAGATGATGTTAACATACTGCAAGAGGGTCTCACAGCAAAAATGACTGGTGCCAAAGTTATGGCCTTACGTTAAACACAAAAAATGTATTATCATACCATTTGACAAAAACAGGGCCCCTACTGATTACCGCAGCAATGACAACCACCTAAGCATACAAACTGTGGTGAGAGACCTGGGTGCTCAGGTTGACAACAATCTCACATTCACCCAGTGGTCAGGAAAAGCCTTTTACTTGGTTCATCTCATATGTAAAGGGGTTGCATCCAGAAAAATGGAGGTTATTACCTCTCTGTACTCCTCCCTCATTAGGCCAATAATTGAGTATAATGCTCCATTTGGTATGTACCTCTCCAAACACCCACACCAACTGGAAAGGCTACAGAAACACATCACAAAGAGAATCCATGGCCTCAAACACCTGTCCTATGTGTACAGGCTCAACTCACTATCCCTCTACTCAGTAACACACAGATTGCTCAGAGGTGATCTGTGTCTTGCCTAGAAGGCAATATTAGACTTGGCCCTACTAGAGATGCTCCATATCCGTAAGTCTAACTCCTTGCACATTACCTGCTTGAAAGGCCTAAATCTAATATGCAATATCAACAAAACCTGCTGGAGAAACAGGTTTGTCTCCCAGGGGCTGCCCCGTCTCTGGAATAGACTTCCAATACATCAAACAGAGTACCTCACTGACCCTCTTCAAGTGCAACTTTAATGAGTGAATGGGAAACCGCAAATTTTTCCCAGGGAGTTCCACCTGTGTCCCTCAATGACAGGGGTGTCAGGTGCTGACTAAGGTTTCTTTTTTTGGGGATAAACTCTTGGCTAGGCTTATAAAGGCCCCAGGGCCATTAGCCTAGTAACCTCCTATGATAAGATCTTTGGAGGTACAGTGAAGCCTGAGTGAAGACAGCTACCTAAATCTTTAGCTCCGGTGCAAGGCAATAATTTGTATGTTTCAAGATTTTTATTAAGGGAGTGAGTTTATTTCTGAGAGGAAAAAAATATTCATCTGGATGTTCATTGCTGTAAATCTCTCTCCAAAAAGAAAGGAAAATTAGTCCTGATACAGGAAAAGCTAGAACTGCTTTCCTCTGACATGCATCATGTGGTTGGACAGCCACGTAGACGATGAAAAAACAAAATGTTGTCTGACAATATGATAGCACTTGACTGTCAGACAGGAGATACCTTTAGCGGGCTAGAGAGTTCACATAATGGAGAATTTTACACAAAAAAATATACCAGCATAGGATGCACTTCCTCCAACGATGTTAAAAATAAAAATGAATTACTAGTTCAGCTGAAGGTCTCTTGTCAAGGTCAGCAGCAAATCTTACTGATCTTATCAGAGGACTCAGGACACAATACCTGGTGGCACATTACTGTGCAGAAGAAGGCACAATATGTGGAAATGGTAGATGTGAGAAGTATTATACAAGCCCCTCAGTTTCAGGAATGGTTGGGGAAGGAACAGGTTCATTACCCAAAAGGGATAAGAAAAAGTTGGAAATCCTGATGTGCTCCCTATGGATTTTTACAAATTGATAGGGTTGGATGTAAGGCAATCAATGATAGATGTTCTTAATGAGATCTTAGCATCTAGCTACGAGACAATCAGCATCTTGAGCAGAGTGCAAAGATTAGAATGGCGGGATGCTGATGCACTTTCAGAAAGCATTCAGAAGACATTTGATATAGTTTCCATGCTATCATCAGAGCAAGCTGCTGGGGTTCTGTGCTGCTATACTCCACTCCACATTAATGGGCTGTACATTATGTTAAGAGGCTAAAGAACCACTCAAACACCACTGATTCTTTTTTTTATTTTGCTGTTGTATTAAAGTTTGTGATTAGTTTAATGTAAAAGTAGGTCCTGAATTACTTGGGCCTATATTAGAACACAGAACTTTTAAAATTTCTAGTGTTCTAATATTGAACCCTATGAATTGAAAAATTAAAACATCGAACATAGAGAACAGCGAATTTTTTCCTAGGGAAAAAAATTTGCTGTTCCAAAACACATACACACAACCCAAGCACACCAAACAAACAGCAATCCACACACATACACCTAAACTCTTACACCTAACCCTACATTAAACTATACCTACACCACTAACTATCCACTTACCTTAACCCAAACCCTAACCCTACGGGTCAGTCACTATCACACAGTCACCTCACCCACGCCCTAACCCTAACTCACCTACTCTGCCCTAACCCTCACGTCCACACAATCGCACACTTACCTGAACCCGACCCATAACTTTCCACCACAGCACTGAAAATACCGAAGCAACAGAAACGGATAACCAAATTCTTTCCCTAGGAAAACATTTGGTTTTCTGTTTCTTGAATATTTTCACTGTTCACTGAAAATGGGTCGATATTAGAACACTCGACATTTTGAAAGTTCGGTGTTCTAATATAGACCCAATTACTTTCCAGCTCACATGGAATGCCACAACCGAAACGTCTCAGTGGTGTCATAGGCTGAAGCTGCAACCTTTCATATTGGTAGGTTCTTGCAAACTTGATGCAAATGCTAGATATCGGAGACTTTGTAATGCATTTTTATGCTTAATGGAGCTTTGTAAAGGTGCATTAGAATTTCTGAAAAAATTCACGTTTTTAATAGACTATGAGAAAAAAAAATACTACAGTGATCTCATAGGTGAGGAAAATACATACCTACATTCTCCCCTTTGCCAGAATAAACAAAAAAAAAAAAGAAAAGAAAATTTCTTCAGATGGTTTGCATGAAGACTGTCAGTTAAGTGTCACGGGGGGAAGGGAATATGTTAATAAATGATGAATGTTTTTGTATCTTAGAACTGCAGACTTCTAGAACTATTTTGGCTAACATTGTACACTTCAGAGACTCCTCCCCACTAACCTTTCAGGAGCTAACAGAACTAATTACAGCAGTTCTAAAATTAATTAGTGCCATTATACACTTAAAACTTCTGAGTAATTTAGCAAAAAGTGCAACCAAATTTGAAAAGGGGGCTCATGTTTAGACAAATGTCTTAATTCCTAAATTAGACCAACAATAAAAATCTTCAGCTTATTTCAAAGAGCTCTGATGTCCTTTGAAGGAAGGGCGAGGAGGGCTAATATAATTGTCAGAAGCTTTTTATAAGATTACCCAAATGGTAAATTAATGAAGATTGTACAAAAATAATTAAAATACTAGCAGATCCCTCAAAAATACTCACCTCATGGTGAAGAGAGTACACAGGACCTTGGAAACCCCTACAAGGACATCCCCTGAGACTAATGTAAGGACATCTTCCTGAGACTAATATATGATAAACTAATAAGTGCAGCTGGTGTTGTTTAAGTACTGGTAAGAGTAAATAAAAAAAGAGATCCTCCACTTGGCATGGCTATGACTTTAATATCTCATGTGATTTAGCCCAAGAGATTAGAGTGGAGAAAGTCAAAATGGCACTGACTGATCAGATTCTGCTAAAGTAAGACATTACATGCAAATTGTCAAACCCTTCTGTTGCCAACTTTATGTGGAAAGAGTCCAAATATAAAGTTAATAATGTATCTGAAGGTTCACAAGTCTGCATCGAATTATTTAGTTGTGGTTGAATATGATGATTTTTTTTTATTTGGAAGGTTTAGTTTACAGTTAAACCATAAACACATGCTCAATACCTTGCTATGTACCTTCAGTTGAGAGATTAAATGATTGCCTGGTGGGTTCTTTAATAAATGCAGTTGAATTCACTGTAATTTAAGGATATTGTATCCTTGTTACTTATTTGTATTCCTGAAATTCCTCTTCTTTATTCACATCCCATAGTGCTATATCAGAGGCTACTCTTGTAAGGAAAGTGACAGGTTTATGAATGATTATCTGACTTTTAAGGCTGGTTGAATTTGACTACTTAAAGACATTGTATTAATCAGACAACAGTGAATCATGGTAGTATAAAGTGTTATTATGTATTGTCTTTATGACCTTTCAGCATGCTTAATATCATAGGTGGGTCCTAAAGAAAAGAATAAAAGTAATGTATTGCTTGAAAAATGGAAAGGTGCCGACCGATAATTATTGGCAAGAAATTGCTTGCTTTGTAGATGTCTACTTTTTATATGTGTCCTCATTTACTTGTTTTCATCTGTCCTTTCCTGCAGTCACACTATTTTAGACCACTTGTTTGTGAAACATTATCATCCAATTTTATTAATTAATTTTACGATAAAATTGTTTTCAATGGTGCTAGCCAGACTATTCTGTATAACTGCTAAGGATAACATGCATACATTTCTGTAAGGTTTTCTTGAGTCATGACATACTCTTGATAATAATCATAAGTTAGAACTGATTTTTTACTTTTATTCTCACACACTTGACCAAGAGACTTATTTTTCACTAAATGTAAGTAAATGATCCATTCACAATTGCATATCTTTCCTATCTATGGTATTAAATAAATATTCATTCCAAAGCAATTTCTTGTACGGCATCAACGTCTTGTGTGATTCTTACTCCAAGTTTATTTATTTTTTATTGATATTTGTTTCCTGGGAAAGTCCGACTGGGTAAAAAATAAATACATGTTTTCAGCAGAAGTCTAGGGAAAAAAGCTTCAGAGAATTATATAACAACAAATAAAACACTGGCACAAATGTACTTGAAAAAAGCATATATACGCACATTTTGTTAGTGAAATGCATAGGATACAATAAAGCATGAGGAGACTCCAGTGATGTAAAAATAAAAAGACATAAAAATGCTGATCAGTATATACAAAAGTATTAGAAGCATGGCCTATGTTGTTGTTGTTGTGCCTTTTGGCTTTTCCCGGTTAGGGGTCGCCACAGCAGAACTCCGGTCTGCTAATGATTGGCAGCAGATTTTTACATGCCGAGTTGCCAGCCCTGACGCACAACCTTCAACGAAGGCATGCCCATTAATGCATGTCTCCACACAGAAGACGCTCTAGCTGAGAATCGAACAGGGCAACATCTTACTGTGAGGCAACAACGCTACCACAGCACCACCACCGCAGATGCTAGGAAATAAAAATAAAAAAGATACAAGTCCACCCTAGGAGTGCAAGTGTTGAAAGGTATAGATAGATATATGATGAGAGGTTAGGTTAGTAAGAATATAAAGTATTTGTTAATATAGATCATAAAGTAAGGTGCATGGGTATAGCCATGAGTCAGTGAGAAATTCTTTGAGAGAGGATTAAAGACATGAAGGCTAGGTATAGTTCTGATGGAATTTGGGACAGAGTTTCATAGTTTGGATATGCAGTATAAGTATAAACTTTGCCACATATTTTTTCTTTTTTCTGGTTTATAGATTTCAAGCAGTTTTTTTGTCTTCAGAGCACAGAGAGTGATTCGGGAGATAGTGATGAATTACTGAAGAAATAGAAGGGCAGGTAGAGTGGTTATATAGTAATTTATGGGTTAGAAGAAGTTGCGTTTGGACTATTTGATGTGGGAATTCTTATAACTTAAGATCATGTAATACAGAACAATGATGAGGTTTATGTGGCTGATTAGCTGCAAATTTAGCTATCTTATTATAGCATTGCTCCAGACCAGTTATGATATAAGAGAGAGATTTAGATGCTCATCAAAATAGCTGACCCATGGAAAAGTGAGGTAAAATATAAGTGTGCAATTGTACTAGAACGAGTAAGGAATTTGTTGCTGTATTTAGTACACCTAGCTTTTGATGAGTTATTTTTATACAGTTTTGTATGTGAAGATCAAACTTTAAGCTGTTATCTATGGTAATAGAGGTAATGTGGAAGTTACTTTTAGCACTGGCATGGGACTTTGGAAAACAGTAGTCAGTCTTTTTGGGACTAAGTAAAAGTCGGTTTTGGTGTAACCACGGGTTGACTGAATTGAAGGCATTTAGTGTCATGGATTGTAGTTGCAGTGGGCAGTCAGATGAACAGATGGGAGTTGAGTTATTTGCATACTGAATAAGGCAAGCTTGCTGAGAGGAGATATATAGGTTACTGATGAAAATGTTAAAGAGCAGTGGACTGAGAAAACAGCCTTGAGGAGCACCCATTTTGACTAGGAGAAAGGGAGAGAAAGAAGAGATCTTTTTGTCAGACTGATATCTTTGAAATAGATGGTTAGAAAACCATGGAAGAGTTGGTTTGGAGTGGCCCAGAGCAGACGTTTGAAATAGACGTTTCTCATGTGACACTGTGTCAAAGGCTTATGCAAGATCTAGAAAACTAGAAGAAATGAACTTTTCTTGGTCTCTAACCTTATTAATGGGGTCGTAAAAGTTGAGGAGGATCTTAGAAAGGGTGAACAATATGGCAATTGTCAAAAACTTAGAGATTTCAGAGGAGTTACCTCCTTTATGGAGGGGAATAATGAAGTTTTTTGTTCCTCAGGACAGGGGCATAAGAGTCTTGAATTGATATGTTAATGACAACTGAGACTGGGTATACTATAGAATCTGCAGCAAGCTTAAGCTACTCAGCAGAGAGATCACCAGCAGGAGGAGAACAGGTTTAAGTTTATTTTGTAACTGTTTAACATGTGATGTGAAGATA